>NC_046660.1:45951100-45959187 GCF_010883055.1 Belonocnema kinseyi
ATATATTTTGATATATTTGATATTTTGTATTGATTTCTCTAGAATCAAGCCGAAGGGCCTATGGCAAAGCCACCGAACGCGTCCTCCGGTTGCGGATAGAGGGGCCCCTGTACCAAGGGTTTCTGCTGAATATGGTTACAAAAATAAATAGGCAGTCGCGGTCTATTGTCCAGGGGTGGTTTCGAAGAAATTAACCCCCAATCGAAGATGTGAAAACCGTGCCAAAAGCTGAATGGCATCTGGGTGAGGTGTCTAGGACGGTGACTCTGGGATACCGGGCGACCCAGTCCACCGACTGGGGCATAAGGATAAGTTATTTCTCTCGCACAGCAACGTGATTGGTCTTTTCAATTTTGCTTCATAAATATACTTAAGCGTGAAAAATAAGTATTTTCCAAGTCATTATAAAAATAAAGTTTAGTCCCATGTATTTCATATTATTGTTAGGCCCTTAGCGTACAGACATCTTGTATATCCCCACCTAATCTTAAATACCTAATGACTGAATTTCACTGAGTGCGAACAACGCACCTGCTAAACTTCAATTAACATGACGTACAATTAACAAATCTGTCAAAATAATAAACAATGCATGTATATATGGCTATTTTAAATCTTAAAAAGTATTTAAGTAGTTACAACCGCGCAGATTATGCGACAAATGACGTTTTTCGTATCATACCCCAGGAAGCGGACACATCATACACAAAGTAGTAGGTACTTCATAGCCTAAGTGATGGACACTCCGTACCCCAAGTGATTGGGAATCTGTACCTTACATTACGGTGCAGTATTCACACCGCAAGGGTGATTTTTGTTGCAGGTATATTGTACCCTGATATTCGTGCTTCATTAACACATTCTTTTTTCTGTGCTACGATGCGATTGTGGCCCCTGAACGGGGTTACATGGCACGACTTCTTGCTCTGTGGTGCGAGAAACACCCGGAACTATCGCACTTTTCCCATCAGCGTTTGCGAAATGATGCCGAACTACTGCAAAAAAGGAGCTATGTGAGCAGAACGCCTACTATACTCCAGCCAGAACAAGCCGGCAACAGAAAAGAGGGGAGACACTAAGACCAACCGCCGAAAGGCATCCGATAGAGGAAGAGCGATGCTTTATAATTCGGAGAAACATCAACACTCAGGTTTCTCTAAAGCCTAGAGGTCTGACTAAAATGAATGACGAGCTTCGTGAAAGTTTTTCCGAAGCAACCGAACTCTGGCCTATCAATTGTTGGGTGTATAATGCAGCGAGAGCTTTGGCCGGTGCGAACTGTGAAACAAAACCAACGGTTAGTCAAAAGACTAAAAAAGGAATGTATCAACTTATCATAAAGATAGGCTGGGCAAGACAGTAAGTGTGTGATTGACTATATCAGGTGTGGTAGGAATATTACCGCCAAGGTTTGAAATTCCGCGCGCAAACTCCTAACCCGTTATCACACACTTTACAAGTCAAAACTGCTGGACATCAGGCAGCATATTGTTGAGAAAATACGGATACTATCTGAGGCTACACCTGATGAGGCTACATTATTTGAGGATACGCCTGATGAAGAATGGCCAACCATCACTACCGAGAAGGTAAAAAAAGTATAACGATGGATGAGGAACTATTACGCTCCAGGACCAGATAGTATCGAGATCTTCTGCTGGAAGAAGTTTCCTTCAACCCATCAGCATTTGGCCCATATTTTCACCTCATATTTAATGTCAGAAAAGCCAATTCCGGAGTGCTTGGTGGAAGGGCGCACAATACTCGCTGACCCGAAGAATTACAGGCCAATCACTTGTCTGAACACACTGTATTAGATATTCACAGCTATCCTAAATGATAGGATTGTTCGGGCAATTGAACCTGTGTGGCAAAAAAATGTATTCACAACGAGGCTCAAAGAAATGTGTAACAGAAAGTCGGGAGAACCTGCTCATCGATAGATGTCCCTGCAAAGATACAGCATTCTACCAGCATGACCTATCGATGGCCTGGAGTGTAACAACTAACAAGGTCACCTTTCAGTGGGGTGTCTTTTAGGGCCACACCATGAGCCCGCTTCTCTTTTGCCTAACATTATTGTCACTATCTCTAGCACTTCGCCATTCTGACGGGTACTTTTGCGGCAAACCTGCTGTTCGAAAGTACAAGATCACTCATGTATATTACATGGAGGATCTTAAGATCTATGCTAAAAACATAGAACAAATACATCTAGCTCTAGGGATTGTCGAACAATATACTGAAGAAATAGGAATGGAATTTGGGTTAGACAAATGCGCTAAAGTTGATTTGAAGCGAGGAAAACTTAATGGCATCCCTAAAAACCCTGAGCTCGTCGATAGAAGCGCTATACAACAGCTTTGCGCTGGAGAGACTTATACATACCTGGGCTATACATAATCTCCGAAGCAGATGCAAACGTCTCAACCAGCAGATTTGGTCTTCCGAATTGTCGGTCAATGTCGTGTGAGCTAACTTTTGCTTTCCTTAAATCACCCGGATTGAAGTCTCGCCACCGTCGCCACATTTTAAACAAAGACATTCCTGACGATAGCTACAGGGCTTCCTCGGGGTGCGCGAGACTTTTGCCTGATCGTCGTATTGATTTCGTTACAGACTGTAACCATCTGTCTCACGGTCGTGAGACGTGGTGATGGCTGAAATTTTACCGCGACTTCGCTGGAATCGGCTGCAGTTTTTCAGATTAGCAGCCACTCCTGGCGAAATCCTGCGGTTGTCACTATGACAAACTTTTAAGTATATATCTTAAATAAAGAAAAGTGAATTACATTAAGCGTGCAAATAAACTGCGTTTTTTAATTTTAAAGTGAAATCTGTTTACAAGTTTTAAAATATTACCTTCTGGTTACGTAATTTAAACGCTTAGGCTTTTTACATTTATTAACTAAAGTTAAAAATGAGCAATCTTTTAAATTTTTATAATTTATATATAGAGAGTTCATCAGCAAATATTTTATTGAACCAGTAGAAAACCCAAAAATATTCAGCAACATTCTTATCAGAGAATGTATAATATTTGTTCAAAATTTCTCCCCTTCCCTCCCTATTTTCTAAAATGTCCACGCTTTCAGACTCTCTGAACCCAAAGAACTGTATTTACGATTTTTTCTGTCTTTGTTCAGGTTCAACTGTGCCTATGTACCTGTATGTCTGCATGTTTACATGCCAGCACGATGTCTATTGAAAAAATCATTATATTCAATGTTCATTTGGTACAATCTTCTAGTATCAGAAACTGAAGGTCAAGTTCGTTAGCCAGTTATTTCGTATTAAAGTTAAAAAAGTTAGAGGATTTAAAAAACTTTCGAGACCATTTTTTTAACGGTTCGATAAATTGAAAATTGTTCGAGTTCTAGCATTTTCAACACCAAAAAAAATAAAACAAAATTAATATTTTGGGCCAAACAACGCGCGATGTGAAAAAAATTAAGCTTAGAGAAGCGTTGCTTTATTGTCATAAAGGCTTTTCGAGTTTTCTAGAAAAATCGAAAATTTAGATTGTAATAGTAAAAAAAATCCATTTTTCATTATAACTACTGAATACGAGGAAAAGTTTAAAACAACAAAACTAATGCAACAAAAAACATTTACATATACGTTAATAATTAGTGATTGATAGGAAATGTATAGTTTTTGTTCTGATCCTATAAATTAAAATAAAAAATAATAGAATTAAAGCCTTGGATAATGGGCACAGATTATGAAAAACATTATTTGGCAGAAGTTACTTGCTCATGAAGAGCTATACAATTAGCTATAAAAACAAATATCAGTGAAAAGTTTATCCCTCACAGAAGAATAACCAAATTCTTATGAATAATTCTTCGATATGACACGTATTTTTTTTATTCATAAAAAATAGCATTTAAATAAAATAAGGAATTTCAAAAAATTAATTTTTAGGAAAAACGACACAAACTACATGTTTCAATTAAGTTTCAATAAATTGTACAATAACAAAATAGCTTTTTTACAGTAATACACTTAAACATTTTGAATTTGTTTAAATTACACATTTTTCAGGGTATCTAAGGGTAAAATTCAATGCAAAACACGAAATATATATTAAAGTAAATGACTACATAAATAATGCAGAAAGTGTCCAATTTGGACTCAGCCCACTCGACGGTCATTCAAAACTCCTTGAAATATAATTAAATCCTTTAAAATTCGACGATATTATTTGAACTGTAATTAAATAGTAAGAAATCTCTTGATCTGAACCTATTAGAAGTACTATTAAAAGTACTTCATAGACACATACTGAATTTTATATCCAACTCTGCCCTGCCGAAAAGAATAAAAAATTTTACCGCCAAACATTACTTTGAAAATTAATAATCGATAATAATATCACAATAATACTTTGTATCATGATGTTTTTTACAGAAACATATATAAAGCATCAATCAATCGTTTAAAAATAACGAAGAAACAAAAAAGAATTAATATTTCTTCGTTATCTACATTGAAAAATATTTTTCAAAAATAACAATTTAATTAAAATTTGAACGAAAAAAAAATCAATGATGTTTTAATGTTTCAATTTAAATTTTGATCAAATAGCGGGTTACAAAAATTACTATGTTTGATTTTATAACTATTTTATTCGATTGATAATACACCGTCTGCAGCGAGTCGACATTCGCCATAACTTTCTTGAAATAACGTGGGGAGATTGGGTAAAATTTGCCTACATTACATTCTTTGATCTCATCTGATGTCATATTCTCAACATCACCTCTTATCATATTTATTTTTATCCTCGATCAGTATTTATTTTTCTTATACATTCCTCGAAGAATTCCAGAATACTCCAGTATTGCGAAAACGTCACCGTTGGATGTTGATAACACAATGTATTTTTGGTTTAGCGCGGGTACAAATTTACCATTTCCGACTAGCAAATGAATGTCTTGATCGACAGGAAGAACGTATTTTCGGAACTCGAATTGTCGGTTCTGATTTGCTTTAGGAATAAGCCGAATATAACCAAGTTGCCTAAGTTCAGATCCTAGTACATGATCAGAAGGCTGCCTGTCCAGAGCAGAAATGGCGTTGGCATAAAGAGGAGGTTCCTCGGGTGAGATCCGGAGGTAAGAAGAAGAACTACGGTTACGTTTGCTATTAGGATTCCATTTCCAATGTACTGAATCGTAACATTCAAAGGCTTTAACAAAATTGTTTGGAAAGATTGGGTGACGTTCGCCTTCTCATATTGATTTTAAATCTCGATCTAGCTGCATTTATTGAGTATATTCCACGAAGAATCCCGCTAAACTCTAATATTGCAAAAATGTGACCATTTAATGCTGATAATACAATATACTCTTCAGTTGACACGGTAATATATCTTCTTATTTCTGTTCGCAATCTAACTGGTTTACCAGCAGGAAAAACGTATCTTCGAAATTCAAATTGTAGGTTTGAATTTGTACGGGAAATAAGCCGAAACAATCCAAGTTGCTCAAGTGTATATTCAAGTGCTTTAGGAGAAGGAGGCCTCTCAGGAGGCGACTTTTCCCATGCACAAAAAGGATGTTCGTCAGGAGACTGAGGTATAGGACGAGAAGGTTAAGAGCAACCGAGACCCGGATGGCTAGTATTAGAGCAATTTCTTTTTGACTGTGTACTTAGTTCTGTGGAAAGAAGTAGAGGAGTCATATCGAAAAGACTATGAAAACGATGTCAATTTTGAAATTTTCCACCCATATTTGAATCAATTTCAAAAACAAGACATTTTTTTCAGAAGTCTAAGAAAAATTGAGATTCGAACCACTTAAAGACTACATATTAAATTCAGAAAGAAAACACTATAACTTGGTTAGGAAATTCAACCCAGTACTGGTTCTATAAGTTTTTTGTGACACCTGCTTCAACTAATTTTATACTATTTCGCAACTTTTGATAGTGAGAAAAAATATCATTTTTAATCAGCATCTAAAATTTGTTTCGACCGAAGTTAGAAATTTGATCGCGTACTGCGATGATTTTTTTATAACAAATGATTTCAAACTTTCGTATGGCGTTTTGCTCTCTCGTTATTTTAGACTGCGCCAAACTGTTGCTTTTATGCGAAATTGGAGCTAGCGCTCCTGCTAGGCGACGCCAGGACATCTTAGTCGAGGTTCCGGTAAGAGGGACCCTACCTGGCGCCAAATAAACTTTAAAGGAACTTCGAGGGTTTTTTGTGGGTCAGAAGTGTGTGACCCACGAAATCGGTATATTCAGGCGTGGTGGACAGGTAAGTGGCAGCCGTCTGACGGCTGGGTTTCCCACCTAGGCCACCCTCGGCCAGGCTGTGTTAGCGGTAGGATCATGGGATTTTGGAAAACCTAGTTACGATATATAATATCGCAACCGCTCTTGCCCTACTCCCTGAGAAACTGCAAGAGCCAGCAGTTCTAGGAAGGCTGAGAACGGGGTGACTGAAGGGGAGAGTTAGGTGTACTTTACAACAATAAAGAATTGATTCAAATACAATTTTTTCTAAACATAAAAAATTTGTCATAAAGATGGAACTTACCATTCTTGCCCTTTAAAAGAAAAAAGCAGTAGGGGGGTTAAAATTATTGATATATTATATTTTTTATATATTATATATTATATTATATCTGGCGAATATTCCATGACTTCGTCAGAGTACAAATGTACACGGATACGTAGGTAGTCTTTATCTGGCGTAGATGTGTGATAACGCCATTATTAATGTCAATAGTGTCTGTCGTAATCTACCCGTGGAACAACTTTCAAAATAATTATCTGACTACATTTTTGTATGATATGAGATATAATATAAAATAAAATATAACAAGAAAATTTTGTGTCTAATAAACAACTATTTACAAATGTATTAGAAAGATTCCATTCAAACCATGTATGTAACAACAAAAATAGGTAAAAAGGAATTTTGTTTCATCGGAAACAACAGAAAAATATTAAGGTAGACTAAAGAACAAGCCATAAGATGATGAAATATTTGTAATGTATCTTGTATTGTCCAAATAAAATCAAACATTCTAACCGAGAAAGAAGAAAAGATTACAATATTTAAGTCTGCTTTGTTTAGAACATTGAAATTCTTGCATGTAAGCCAATTTTTTCCCTAACTATTGTCTTTTGTCTTTCGCATATCCACGAATGTGAATATCTGTACTTTTTTTGTAATCATAACCGTCTTCATACATTGATCCGGCTTCTTATTTTCTGATCCATAGCAGATAGCAGATGTCTAAGAAACTCGTGATTTTAAGAAGCAATTTAAAACCATTGTGAAGCACAAACATTCTCTATAAAAATTTTAATGATTGAGTCCAATAAATCCGACATTTTTCAAAAATCCAGTAAGAATGTCACAGAACCATTTTGAAATCTTGCGAATAAAAACAAGATATAGCACTTGATAGGAATTTCCCCAGTGAATTTGTTTAAGTTTGTAATAGCGCTATTTTTGAGACCTTGAATTAAAAGTCATAAAATTAATTATAACATATTATCACTGTACTTAGACTAACTTTAAGTAATTTTAAATTTTACAAAAAATATTTATTCTTTTATAATACGGCAAAGAAGAAACAAGCCTTGTACCAAAATCTATTTTTATTTATCCAACCTTCTCTCTGGCAAGGTTTTTTTCTACTTTAAAATAATTGAAAACTCACCTGAGCAATGTATAATAATTCTACGATTGCTAAAAATGTAGATACTTAAAATTTGACATTTTTAAATGCATCAATTGTAAATGTAAGTTTTTTTAAATATGAGCAATTTCAAAAAATACGTTCAAAATTTGAATTAGTTTCTCAGAACTTATACCCTATGTCACGTTCCGTGACGTATATATATTTTAATATATTTATTTATATATTTGTATACTTGCATGATTATAATAAGCCTTAATAAATATAGAGCAAATATTGTGTCAACATGTTGTAAGCTGACGAGAATAGATATAGTCAGAACATTGTAAGTAGTAGCATATAGAAAATAGATATACTCAGCACGTTCGAGACTGGAGAACGCAGATATAGATATACTTAACACGTTGTAAACCGTATAGTATA
>NC_046660.1:45959287-45967231 GCF_010883055.1 Belonocnema kinseyi
ACATATTCGTATACAGCGACGTCCTAGCATTCAGGGACGTTCACTAGGCCCTATAAAAACCGAAATTACTAGCATGGGCCAGTTATTAGTTCTTCTCTATTTCTACGATTTTCTCGGACTCAAGCCGCCTAGTCCAGTGTCTCAAACCGGAATTCGTCGTGTATTGGTGTGTGCACTCTTGTGACAGTGTTGTGCACTGGGAAACCCGAGTCTGGAATTTCTCTCTTTGGATTACTCCTACACCCAAAATGAACAACAACCAATTATCAACCCACTTTTGGAACATCCAGTCTAATTTACACCCCCTCACTCTCTACCACTACGCATAGGTCATATCAGCAGTTCTAGCAACCTGGACCTTTAGTAATCTTCAATTATAATAAATCACTGGTAAGCAATGTTTATAGTCAGTTCTAAAATTCCTTTTGTTTAAACTCCTTGGCCTACAATAAATTTGATCCATTTATTTAATTTAAAATAGCAAACATAATTGCCAAATATTTAAAACATTGTATGATATTTGACAATAAGCAGAAATTACACATAATGTTCTTTAATTGTGTAATTCATTCCAGAAAGTGATAACTTGTAAGGATTTACCAAACAAAACATTTTGTTAAAACAAGAGTAATTGCTTGAAACATTTAAAGTTACGTAAATAATACTTACAAGCTTTTAACATCATGAATTAAAAACAAAAATAAACTTTTTCGTAGAAAGATTTAAATCACTTAATGAAAAACTGAATACCTTACGAAACGAGATTTAAAAATTTTCAGGTTTCAAATTCTAACATATTAAATTTTTTAAAATACTTACGCGTATGAAGGATCTTGAACGTGCAAATAATTTTTTTCAGTTTAAAGTGACGTAGCATATTTAAAAGTTTAAGACATTACCTTCTGGTTGCGTCATGTGTACGTTAAGGCTACTTACATTTTTTAATTCGATTTAAAAATGAGTAATTAATTAAAATTTTCTAATTTAGATGTAGAATCCACCCGTAAATATTTGTTTGTACTACAAAAATCCCACGAATGATTCGCACTTTTTACATTCTCATCAGACAAAATATAATACTTGTGAAAAACTGTATGTTTCTATGTGTATTTATGTATGTATGTACGTATGTATGCATGTGTATAGCGCTATATATGTCTATGTACATTTCTGTCTGCATTTCAGCCCATTTTTCTGGCTGTAGGACTCTTTGTATACCTTTCTGTATATCTGTATGTGTATCTATCAAAAAGTTAGAGCATTTTGAGAATTTTCAAGATAATTTTTTCACGGTTTAAAAATTCTATTCGAGGTTACCCATAGTACTCGCAAATTCTAATAATTTATCCCTAATACTTTTTTTGATAAACTGAAAATTGTCATAGTTTTAGTATTTTGAAAACCTAAAGAAAAAAAAACGAAAATTAAAATTTTGAGCCAAACAGCTCGCGATACGAAAAAAAGTGAAACGAAGACAAACATTTCTTTTTAAAAGGTAAACATTGGATTACCAATGGTATTTGGATGATAACTCTAAAGGATAAAGGATTTTGAATGTGTTTGAGACTGCTTTATTTTAGAATTCAGAAATTCTGTGCATCTTAATTGGTAGAATTCAAACAGACGAACAATTTTTCCTTTCGACTTCTTTTGATAAAATTTAAATTACCAGAGTTACAGCCTTGATGAAATAAAGAAAAAGTTATTGACAGTTTTCAAATACACAACGCGTGATATGATTGGAACTCCGAAGAAGAAAAACGTTGCCTTTTAAACTATTTGCAGCATTGTCATAATTCATATTTTCATCGCAAAAAACATAATAAAAAATAAAAAATTCCACTTTGCCTTTAAACTATACATGATAGTGAGAAGCATGAATCTGCAAACTTGTTAATAATGATGCATATGTTTTGTACAAATCGTAAAAAATAACTCTTAAAATAAGCAAATTAAATTTATGAATCATCGTTAAGAGTTGCAATTAAAAGTATAATAACAAAATATTTATTTTACAGGATGCGCCATTTTTTTTCTATTATGAAAAACGCAATGAAAATACGTCTGTTGCAATACACGCGCACACCATGATTTGTAATCATATAAATTTATTAAAATAATACATTTTTGTGTAATAGCCAAATGTTAAAGTCAAAGGAAAACTAGCAATAAATATCAAAGTAAATAAAAACATTATTAATGTATAAATGTTCGCGGTTTAGACAACATCGACTCTAAAACACAAGATGTGTGATGAGTACGTGCTTGTTAAAGCAAAATGAGTAAAAAAATGAGAATTCATTATTACATTTCGATGAAAATCCCATCAGATCATAGGACATTCGACTTGAACTCTATAAAATTGATAGATTTCAAGTTGTTTACTGGGAGAAAAGTAATTACCAGCCAATTCGTGCTGAGGGGGGATGAGGAATTATCTTCACAAAGGTACCAAATATTTTCGTTCTTATTTCTGTTTTTGATAGCATTAAAATTATATTTACGGGACGAATGTCTTATTTTTGTTTGGATTTGGTTCCTTTGTTTGCGAAATTCAGCTTGAATACCTGGGTTTTTGTTCTCTTGGCTATTTGGCATAATGTTACTGTAGTTCGGTACATCAGCAAATATTTTGGATTCAAGGTCGGTTCCGTAACATGTATGCGGGGGCATATTAGTAGATAACACCTACTGACCCATTATCTTTGTAATTAGTATCCGATGCTTCATGAACAGAAACTCGGCAGTAGGATAGTTGGCACACCCGTTAACTCTCACCTCGAATCCCATAACACTGTTATACACGTATAAACCAGCTCAACCCCCTCTCCGCTTATCTCTGCCACTACAATATAGCACATAATTGTCAAGGGCAACAAAGCTGGAGGGCTGATCAGGTGTAAATCACGTGTTAGGAACAGCAATATGTTGGTAATCGTTAGCGTTGAGAAAGAGTTGAAATTCATGATAGTGTGGCAAAAGAGTTTGAGCATTTACATGGAAAATTCTTAAAGTTTCCATAATAGATAAGTTATAAATCTAGATAAGGTAAAACATTTCAGATATTTAAGGCCTACAAAATTCACGTGAGAATCAAGCGAGTTTCATTTTCATAACAAATTTGCTCACGATCATCCGAAAAATGTTTCTACAATTAAGTATTGTAAAAATTACGAAAAATAATTGAGAAACTGTATGTAGTTAATAAGTAAATATGTGAGGTAAATTATTGCCTTTGGACAAAACCCAAAGCTTAGCCTTCTAAAAGGATAACTTTCAATTTATATTAATTCTATATATACCCGATATATCAGTATGCTACTTGAAATATAATTCTAAGCAATAATACGAACAGATCTGCATGTTATCTGTATATCTACTTCAATAAACAAACTTAAAATTAGAGAAAAATCATATCTATGCATAAAAAGAACGATCAACGCTAATTAACGAACCAGCTGCGATTTCATTTTCCGCTGATATCATTTTAAGTTTTTCTTACAAAAAACATCAATGTCATTAATGTGAGCAAAAAATAACTCTTGGATCCCCATCTTCTTTACGACATAAGACCCTTCCCCTTGTACTAAAGAGATATTCTATCATGTTCTCCCGTCTAAGCTTAAGGGCTGCAATAGAGATGAGTCTATTTTTTGGTGAGAAACTCTCTGATGAAAGGCGCCTGATCACTTCTCCATCCTAATAATTTAGTAGACTACTTTGAAATACCTTCATTTAAACCTGTGGAAAGTACTTTCAAATCTTGTTAGAAAATTACGTCTAACTAAGAGAGGGCGTGAGAGGGGGTTTAACATGTTTCGTTAGAAATATAACGCTTTAAATTTAATCTTGCATGGATATCGATCGTCTTCTTCGGCTACATGATACTAATTCTCTATTTATCTGTTAATTTTATATAAAGATAATACAAAAATGATCTGATTAAATTCTAGAAAAATATGATGGACATCTATAGCCAAAGAAAAATGGTTTTTCCTTTAAAAAATTAATAAAGTATATTAAATAAAAAATTGTGTTACAAAGAATTGATCATCGCCCAAAAGTAATAATAATCAAACTTCTTTCTCTTTGTCTTTAAACATCCACTTCGAATATTTGTGTATACGTTTTATTTATAAAATAAAACAATTTTATCGGATGACATATTTTTATGACTTACTCCGCCTTGTTGAAGAAAGCAAGTAATTTTACTAACAAAATATTACATTGAAAATTAATAGTCGATAATAATCTCATAATAATAGTTTTTAATATAATTTTTTTATGAAAACTCATATTATTTATCGATCATTTTTATGTTTCCCACACATACGCACATATATTGAATCCTAAATATACTAGGTGTAGAAAATTTGCTTACCACATAATAGAAGAAAAAGAAAAATACCAACATTTCTTGGTTATTTGCATTGAAAAAACAATGTTAAAAAATAACAATTCAATTGAAAATTGAAAAAATGCAATGACTTTGTAATGTTTGAATTAAAGTTTTAATCAATCTTTGGGTTTCAATTATTATTATGTTTTAATTTACAACTTTTGAATTGAATTAATGATACACAGTCTGCAGCGAGTCGCAATTTGTAATAAGTTTCTTAAAAAGGTGTGGAAAGATTTGGTGATTCGTGCCTACATTACATTCCCTTAATTCATCTGATGTCATATTCTCAACATCACCACTCATCATATTTATTTTTATTCTCCAATGTGTTTTATAAGAATTATATAGTCCACGAAGAATCCCAGTATACTCCAGTATTGCAAAAACATGACCATTGGATGTTGATACCACAATATATTCTTGGATTGGAGCGGGTACAAATTTACCATTTCCTACCAGCAATTTAATTCCTTTATCTGCAGGAAGAACGTATCTTCGAAACTCAAATAGCCGGTTTGGATTTGCTATGGGTATAAGCCGAATACATCCAAGTTGTCCTAGTGTATATCCCAGTACTTCATGAGAAGGAGGCCTGCCCGGAGGAGAATTGTGTCTGGCACGAAATGGAAGATCCTCAGGTGAGATCTGGACATGAGAAGAAGAAGAACCAGGGTTAAGTTCACTTTTAGGATTCCATTTGGATTTTAGTGAATCTTGATCTTCTAAAGCTTTAATAAAACTTTGAGGGAAGATAGGGTGATTTCTGCCTACTGGACAATCTCGAATTTCATCTATGGTACAATTATGAATTTCGCCGCTTATCATATTTAATTTGATTCTCGTTTTAGAAGCATGTGTCGAATATATTCCACGAAGAAACCCGATATACTCCAATATTGCAAAAATGTCACCATTGGGTGCTGACAATACAATTTGTTCATGGGATGGTACGGGAACATATTTTCTTGTTTCTGTTCGCCATCTAACTGATTTACCAGTAGGAAAAATGTATTTTCGAAATTCAAATCGTAGGCTCGGATTTGTTCGAGAAATAAGCCGAATGTATCCAAGTTGTCCAATTGTATATCCTAGTACTTTAGGAGAAGAAAAACTCTCAGCAGGCGACCTGCACCTGGCACGAAGAGGTAGTTCCTGGGGTGAAGTCTGGTTAGTTGATTGTCGTTTGTCAGAGGAAGAAGAACCAGTGTTATGTTCGCTATTAGGATTCCATTCCAACTGTAGTGAATCATAACATTCAAAGGCTTTAACGAAATTTTTTGGGAAGATTGGGTGACATTCGCCCAATGGACAATCTCGCATTTCATCTGGGGTCATATTTTCAATAACACCGCTGCTCATATTAATTTTGACTCTCGATCTATCTTTACTTGTTGAGTATATTCCACGAAGAATCCCGCTAAACTCTAATATTGCAAAAATGTCACCATTTAATGCTGATAATACAATATGTTCTTCGATTGACGGGAGACCATATCTCCTTGTTTCTGTTCGAAATCTAATTGGTTTACCAGCAGGAAAAACGTATCTTCGAAATTCAAATTGTAGGTTTGGGTTTGTGCGGGGAATAAGCCGAATGAATCCAAGTTGTTCAAGTGCATATCCAAGTACCTTAGGAGGAGGAGGCCTCCCAGATGGCAATCTTTCCCAGGCACAAAAAGGATGCTCGCCAGAAGACTGAGGTATATGACGAGAAGGATAGGAGCAGCCGAGACCCGGACGGGGAGTATCAGGGCAATTTCTTTTTGACTGTGTGCTTAGATCTGCGGAAAGAAATAGAGGAGTCATATCGAAAAGACCATGAAAACGATGTCAATTTTGAAATTTTCCAGCGATATATATGTTAATTTCAAAAACAAGACATTTTTTTTAGAAGTCTAAAAAATTGAAGAGATTTCAACCACTTAAAGACTACATCTTAAATTCAGGAAAAATCCCTATATTGTGATTAGGAGGGATTAACAGAAGTTGAAACTTTAGAGATACATGCAGACGTTGTACATAATGAACGTTGATAAACATTCAACGGATTTGCACTTGAATATCAATGATTTTTCCAGCTCCATTATGTATACAGTCTTCATGTATCTCTAAAACATCAATTTTTCTTCTTCTTTCCCAGGCACAACAAAGTTTTTTTTTTTTGATTAAAGATGTAGTTTTTAAGTCAGAAATGTCAAAGAATTGCATTCAAAAACAAAATTTCGTTTGCAAATTTCTTCTTCTTTGCTTAAAAATGCAATTATTTTATATAAGACGAACTATTTTCTTCGAAATTTATCTCGCTTTATTGAAAATTAAACTCCTTGTTCGTATAACTATCTGTTTAGGGAAAAATTTAAAAACTGATTTGTTTCGGTTCTACTGTATGGTCGAAACTGCATCTTTATTAACTCAAAATGATCTTATTGTTTCAAACTAAGCTTTTTAGCTTGGTATTTCAAGTATCCACGAAATAAATTTGTCTTTTTAGGTTGAGAATTAAATTATTTGGTTAAAAATTAAATCATATTGCTGAAAAGTAATTTCTTTGTCTTAATTTTAGTAGTATATTATGCACGAAGGTGAAGAAGAGAGACGTTATTGATGAATGAATTTTATCAAAGTCGTTAGATCCGACCTGAAGTGCTGATTATCAATGTCGTAGCTATGTGATGGCAACTAAACAGGTAAAAATACACCAGTGACGCAGTACTAGCGTTAATTCATACCAGTACTGGTTCTACAAATTTTTTCTAGCGCTTGCTTTGACTAATTTTAGGATATTTCGCAACTTTTGATAATGAGAAAAAATATCATTTTTAATCAGCAGCTAATGTCGTAACCGCTCTTGCCGTACTCCCTGAAAAACTGCGAGAGCCAGCAGTACTAAGGCTGAGTACGGGGTGACCGAAAGCGAGAGTTCGGTGTACTTTACAACGATAAAGGATTAATTCAAATGTAATTTTTTCTGAACCTTAAAATTTTGTCATAAAGATGGAACTTACCATTTTCGTCCTTTAAAAGAAAAAAAAACAGAAAAATTTGGTTTGCAGATATTCGTATTTAAAGGTATGCGAAATTTTAGAACACATGAACCATATTTTTGGAGATATTCATGTATACTAGAGGAGTAATGATATTTAGTAATAAGTATTTATATACCGGCGGAATAATGACTTTTTCACCTGTGTACGTATCTATGACGTCTTAATTTTGACGACATAAATATACAAATGGCCATTATATGAATATAAGCTGGGAAGAGGGACATTATGTTCACTCCATAGGCCTGAGAAATGGCCGTATTCGTGCATGTATTATATAAGACATTATTAAAATTATTGCAATATTATATTATTATATTTACCAATAGAATTTAGGATGACCACCAAAGTGGAAGCGAAAGCATAGACCATCAACATTTTCATAAAGTAGTGAAACAACTAATTAATCCTTTAGTGAATATATTGGTTATGAAGGGTTTCTAAGTAATATTCCATGACATCGTCCGAGCAAAAATATACACGGATACGAAGGCAGTC
>NC_046660.1:45967331-46002343 GCF_010883055.1 Belonocnema kinseyi
ATTAATGCCAATAGTGTCCGTCATAATCTATCCGTAGAACAACTTTCAAAGAAATTATCTGATTATATTTTTCTTTCATACACGTTTTAAGGCCATTTTTTCCCAGCGATTCCAGTTTATAAATCGACAATTCTTTTAAAAAAATAAAAATGCTATCTTTCTGTCCAACTATACAATATGAAATATTATATAAGATAATTATAATAATAATTGGAAACTACAGGAAAATATTAAGGTGGAATATACATAGATAAAAATATTGAAAATATTTTTCGACAATAATAATCATAACATTCGCAAATTGAAACATAAATATTCATACTTCAAAAATATAAAACTTAAATATTTAATGACGATTTGACGACAACTTGATACTTTCTACAAGAGAAACATTGGTACAGATTCTTATTTGTTGAACAGTACGAGATAACGTATGTCTAAGAAGCTCGCGATAATTAAAAGCAATTTTTAAACTGTTGTGAAGAATACAAATTCTTCACCAAAGTTAAAATAATTGGGTCAATTGAATCGAACGTTTTTCAAAAAACCAGTAAGAGTTTCACAGAACAATTTAAAAACCTGATGAATAAAAACAGGATTTATCACATCTTGAAAATTTTAACACTGAAATATTTTGAATTTTGCACCAGCTCTATTTTTGTCATTTTGATTTAAAAATGACCCATATTTGAAAAACTTAAATTTATGGCAATGATAAGTTTTATAATTGTTGAATCTTAAGTACCTAAATTATTACCAATCATATTATTTTATTTACGTGCTTTGTCTAGCTTATACAGACTTAAAATTCAATTAAAATGATCGATATATACTACGGCATAGCAAAAACAACCCTTGGGCTAAAATGAATTTCTGTTTATATCACGTTGTGGCTGGAATGGTTTTCTTCTAATTCATACTGGTAATAATTTAGATACTTAAAATTTTCAACGTATGATTAATTCGCTTTTTATTTTGCAGGTTTTTAAATTTTTATGTTTACATTACTTCTTCTTGAGACATTCGTGATTTTGCTAATGCACAGAATTTAAACAATATTGATGAATAAAAAATTTTCTGCTTAAAAGTTTTTAAAAAATCGTAAAAAATTATACGATTTTGAATTGGAAGCATTAAAAATTAAGAAACGCCAAACTTCGTCCTAACTTAAAGTGTTAATTAAAGTTACTATTTTAATCTTAAACGTAAAATTAGTAAACAGGTGCAGGGCTAGGATCGTGTGACTTTATCAACTTAATCTCAAAAAACGACTTTTTAAATAAAAATGAATCATTATAAGTAACCAATTTAACAGTTCTGTAGTAAATTAATAAACTCTTGGAAATTATTTTTTTCGTTAGTAAACTAAGCCTCTTAATCAAAAAGCCAAATACAGGCTCCAAAGTTTAACTACTTTGTTGACGATTTATTTGATCAATTCTGTGAAAAACTCAATTTTTTTCAAATCTCTGACACTACAATCGCTAAGGTAGTTGCCAAGTAACCTATAAAAATGAAAATTACTTAGAAAGTTCGTTTATCGTATAATCAATTCCAGAAAATGATAACTTTTAATTTTTTTAATACACAAAATATTTTTTTTCAATAAACTACTTGTTTAAAAATGATAAGTTACGAAGAAAATATCTATCGATAATTCTATGTAAAATGTTGTCCGCAGATAAATTATAAAAATTCATGATTGTAAGATTGAAATTATATATTAATCGTCCTCTTAACCGAGGGGGGAGAATGGATTGTCGCACAAAATGTATTGATTGATTTACTAATTTGGATGGTGTTCGAATCTGCGAAGGATACTATATGGTTGTTTATTTATTATAAGTGGGTTCTGTGACCATGACCGGGGCATTATTTTTCCTGCCCTTCTGTCTTTTCCCCCTTCTTCTACGATAAGAAGGGGGACCGGGCGACGATAGCGAGAAAAATCGAGACCTCAGTTTTAACTCAACTTCTACCGAGTTGAGTCGTACTTCTCTTGAAAGTGAATAAATATGTATACATTAAATCACTGTGTTTCATTTAATGTGAGTGGTGAATAGTGAGTTTAGTGCTTTAAATAAAAAGTTCATTTTTGACTCGACAAAACATATAATAAGCACTTCGGTTGACACTGTAAAATATTTTCTTGTTTCTTTTCGCAATCGAATTGTTTTACCGGCAGGAAAAACGTATCTTCGAAATTAAAATTATAGGTTCGGATTTGTGCGGGGAATAAGCCAAATGAATCCAAGTTGTCCAAGTGGATATCTAAGTATTTTAGGAGAAGAAGGCCTCCCAGGAGGCGATCGATAGCGGTGCATCCCGAACAGTCATGGGAGATATTGGTTTAGTAATAGCAGAGAGGTATCAAGCGACCCTGCACACGGAACCGAATCAGGCAATGATGACTGCAGACGGTACTGTCGGCCAAGTGCAAGCCACGTACTATCTCCCAATTGAGATTGATCGTGTTTCGCGAATGATAAAGATCCATATCGTCCCAAATATGGATGAACAAGTATTCTTGTGTATGGACTTCTTCCACGTATTCGGAATCGTACACGATGAGAGCAGGCGAATCTGGTAAATGTCGGAATCGGTATATACCCGGAATTAGTCCAACACTATACCGAGGAAGGTACCGAGTTGGAAGTGGAGTGAAGGGATGAAAATCAGGCTGCAGATCGAATCACTCGCAGCATAGACT
Organism: Belonocnema kinseyi; assembly: GCF_010883055.1. Lineage (NCBI taxonomy): Eukaryota > Metazoa > Arthropoda > Insecta > Hymenoptera > Cynipidae > Belonocnema > Belonocnema kinseyi. The sequence continues at coordinate 45,970,042 of NC_046660.1, forward strand.
TTGGGGGACACCCACCGATAGAACAGAGATATTATCGAGTGTCCCCGAAGGTGTGGAAATATATGCAAGGTGAGGTGTACTGAATGTTAGCTAAAGGAATTGTTGAGGCATCGAAGAGCGGTGGCTCCAGTTCGGTAGTAATGGCCCGAAAGTCAGACTGGATATATAGGTTTTGCGTTGACAACCGTCGGCTCAACAAGGTCGCCAAGAATGATGCGTACCTCTTGCCCAAGATGGCCATGATCCTTGAGAAACTTCGCGCTGCGAAACACATAACGACCCTAGATTTAAAGTGGGGGTACAATCAGATTCTGATGGCCAAGGGTAGTAGGGAGTACACAGTGTTTGCAGTCCCTGAAATGGGGTTCTTTCAGTTCACAAGGATGCCCCTTGGACTGTCAGGGGCCCCTCCGACGTTCCAGCGACTAGTAGACACACAAAAAAGTGTGAATTCGAGAGACTGACCGAGCGTTACCTCGGGTTCCTCGTCAGTCAGAATGGTTTGCAGGTTAATCCGGACAAAGTCAAACCCCTTCTCTCATACCCAAACCCAAGAACAATTAAGCAACTAAGACGATTCTTGGGCATTGCACCGTTGCACCCTCGTTTTATACCCGAGTTTGCGACAGATGCGGAACCACTTAACAAACTGTTCAGAACGAAAGTCCCATGGGAATGGGGTACCGAGCAGGAAATCGCGTTCGCTAAGCTTAAGGAACAAATGGTGACAGCACCGATTTTCACTTACCCAGATTTCGAAGTCCCATTTGTGCTCCAAAACGACGGAAGCGATTTTGGTTTTGGAGCAGTTTCAACGCAGATGCAAGATGGCGTTGAAAAGGTAATAGCCTTCGCAAGTAGGACGATGTCGGACGCCGAAAGAAAAAAAAAACTCGGTTACAGAAAAGGAGGGCTTAGCGGTGATATATTTGGTTAGGAAATTCCGGAACTATCTCGAGGGTATCCACTTCACAATGATCACCGACCACAGTTCGTCGCGATGGTTATACAACCTAAAGACTCCAACAGGCCGATTGGCGCGCGGGCACTTGACCTCCTCGAATACGATTTTGACGTCGTGCACCGGAAAGGAGCTTTGCATCACGTACTTGACTCCCTTTCTTGGATGTACGAGGAAAAAGTAGCAATCCCCGTAGCTGCCATGAAGCCGGTGAGGGAAGATTGGTATCGTAAGCGGCTGTGCGAGGTAGAAGAGACCGCTAGAAAATTCCATGGGTGGAAAATAGTGGATGGAATGCTTTATCGATATTGTTCGAATTTGTTAATAGACTCGGTTATCGAAGACTTAGAGGCTTGGAAGTTGGTAGTATCAACTGAGAGAGGACAAGAAGTCTTCAACGAGGTACACAATGACCTACAAGCCGCGCATCTGGGAATAGACAAGACGTACCGGAGAACCACGATTCAATATTACTGAACAGGCATGTATCGGGATATTTCTCTATGGCTTCGATCGTGCGACACCTGTCAGCAAATCAAGGCCGATCAAAGGCCTGCATTGGGTCGTAGGGTGGTCCAACAGCACTGGACAGTAGTGGCCACCGACGTAATGGGCCCGCGTCTAAAGATAGCTTTAGGCTTCGAATATCGAGTGGTCTTCAAAGACCTGTATACAAAATGTGTTGAATTAGCACCTATGAGACGCGCGAACGCCGAGACCATTATCTAGGCTTTTGAGGACAACCTTTTGAACCGATGCGGTGCACCGAAGGTTCTTGTGTTGGATAACGGAACAGAGTATGTTAACCAAGCATTTCAGGGGTTGACCGCGACGTACGGAATCTAACACTCGTTCACTCCGGTGTATCATCTGCAAGCGGAACCTGTGGAGCAAGTCAATCGAGCGCTAAAAACAATGATCTCAGCGTATGTAGCCCAAGACCATCGGCAATGGGAAGTGTATCTTGAAGATTTTCGGTTCGCCTGCAGTACGGCCGTTCCTAGCACCACGGAGGTCAGCCCGGCGCATTTAAATTTGAGCAGGGAACCAAAGCCGTACAATAGCCTACGTCAAAGGGTCGAAGAACCAACCTAATTGCATCCGCCAGACCATGAGGAATGGAGGCAAGGAATGATTAAACTAAAAGAGCTACGAGATCTAGTCTCCTTGCACCACAAGAATGCGTTAGACCGTCAAAAGGCAAATAACGATAAAAGGCAGCGACAAGCGGTGTTTAAAGTTGGAGATAGGGTCATGCGTAAACAACAGGTGAATATCCTCAACCCAAAAGGGGGTAACGAGAGGATTTAAGAGTAAAAAGCAAGGACCATACGTCGTGGTACGCATTCTAGGACCCTCAGTATATGAATTAGGAACGAAGAGGACAGAGATTTAGTAGAAAAATTTCTAGTAAAACTTCTAGTCGCCTTCCACGATGAGGGACCGCCTAGAGAGGGAGAATTAGTGAAACAATAAGTAGTCAACGCCTTCCTAGAAGTTCCTCTTAACCTTTGTATGCCCAGGGTACAGTAGAAATTAACAGACCGTATACTTCTGTTTTGTCATTCTCGCCAGATAAGATTAACGATAATTTTTTTAAATGCAATCTGGCGGTAAGCTAGACTTTGTGGGCCGATTTCTTTCGTTTTACTACACACTGTAATTGCTTAGGAGAGTTTGATTCTGAGTTGCCTTCCAAATTAAGAGGAACGTGTAAGCATAGGTGATCCCTCCTTTCAGTCAGGAATTTGAGCAGTCCAGATGGTACAGGTTAAGGAAATAAGTCCCTGAAATAATGAAAGGTAGAGGTAACAAAAGTCGGGTGCACCCAAGTGTGGGGACTCGCTGGAGTGGTCCCTAGGGTTTTCCCATTGTCCTTTATGATTGTTATTATATTATTTTGTATAACATAATCCCAAATAACAGGGACTCCTCCTCAATGTGAATGGACTGAGTAGGCCCGAGGTGGGATGGGCCGACAAAATGAAAAGAGAGCAGCAACAGAGCGGAAATCAAAACCCGGTGGGCTTCGGCTAGGCCCGGGGGAGTTGTTATAAAGTTTTGGAATCAATTAAGAGAAATTGAGGAAAACTTCACGGGGTCTTGCCGAAGCCAGAACCAAGTAGGCAAAAGTCACGCGCGCGTATCAAACTCAATACTCTCAAGCTAACTCTGACTAATTTGATTATTATTATCAATGGCACTATTTCATTATTATTATTAGTGCTATCAATGTATCGTCCACGTTGTTTTGAATGTAATCGCGCCCGAACATTGCGTAGTAGGAAGGTTAGACATTGTGAAAACAACGCGAGAACACCGAAATGAAAGTAGAAATGAGAAACCTAGCAAAAAGGCAAATAAACAAGAACATAGAACATTTACAAACCTTGCATGTGAGGGACCGGGGTCGAAGGGAGGAGCACCAGAAGAGAACCCGGACGACACCTCCACAACGACGATCAACTGAGATGCCGAAATCCTCACAGCGTCCAGTCCAACCTAACTACGAAAAGCAGGAACTATCTGACAGTTGTAAACACGGAGCAGGGAGCATTATAGTCTTTCACCAGAATCCATAGGCTGAATGGTTGAATACAAGGGGGCTGCGCACAAAGTTCGCGTCGCTTCTCCAGGTACGGGTAACACGAGGCGTTATTTCGGCGACCGCCGGCGAGTGGCAGCATTGGATGGACCACCGTAGCAGACACAACCAACCCTGCAACACCACATGAACGAGCAACCGCACGCTGGCATGAGAGGGGAGGGCGGCAGCTATATTTAAAGATGCAGTACGCACAGCCAATAGTAACCCCAGCGGTCCGTAGGCCGGAGCGAATCGGCTGGCCAATCGACGTGCCGCGAAAGGTACGCATTGGCGGAAGACCTCATTGGAGTTCGTCCGTTGGCATCAACCAATCAACGGAAGCCTAGCAGGAAGTTGGCTAGTTTTTAAGGAAAACAGCGACAAGACAAGAGAAGCGAACAAGAAAACGCCAGATGTCTCTGGTGAGTTTTCTCACATAGTGAGCGTGTTCCCAGGATCTTTTCGCTCTTCGCGTCACACCGCGTGACTCTAGATTCTTAGGGGATTATCGGGAAGTTGTCAGCCTGATAATGAACTAACTGTAGCTAGACAGTAGATTCTCAGGAGATTGTCAGGAAGTTGTCAGCCTGATAATGAACTAACTGTAGCTAGACTGTAGATTCTGAAGAGATTGTTAGAAAGTTGTCAGCCTGGGAGCGAACTGACTGTAGTTTGATTCTAGGTTCTCAGAGGGTTGTCAGAAGGTCGTCGCCAGGACATCGTTGTTTGTGGGTCAGAAGTGTGTAACCTACGAAATCGCTCTACTTAGGCGTGACGGGCAGGTAAGTAGCAGCCGTCTTTTGGCTAGGTTTCCCATCTTGGCCACCCCCGGCCAGGCCGTGATAGCGGTAGGTACACGGGATTGTAGGAAAAATAGTTACAATATATAATATCGCAACCGCTCTTGCCCTACTCCCTGAGAAACTGCAAGAGCCAGCAGTTCTAGGATGGCTGAGAACAGGGTGACTGGTTTGCGAAATTTTAGATCACATGAACTATATTTATAAAGATATTTATATATACTGGTAGATTAATCAGATTTAATGATAATGATAATTATTCATATACTGACGGAATAATGATTTTTCCACCTGGGTACATATCTATGACGTCATAATTTTGACAAAATAAATATACAAATAGCCATTATATCAATATAAGCTGGGAAGGGAGACACTATATTCACTCGATAGGCCTGAGAAATGACCGTATTCGTACATGTATTATGAGAAATAATATAATTATTAATATATTATATTATTATATTTACCAATATAATTTAGGATGACCACTAAAGTGGACACAAAAGTATAGACCATCAACATTTTCGCAAGTAGTGAAAAAATTGATCAATGCTTTAGTTAACAGCTTGGTTATAAACAGTATCTGACGAATATTCCATGAAATCGGCAGAGTAAAAATGTACATGGATGCGTAGGTAGTCTTTATCTAGCGTATATGTCTAATAACGCAATTATTAGTGCTAATATTGTCTCTCGTAATCTACCCGTAGAACAACTTTTAAACAAATAATCTGATTATATTTTATACGATACAAGATATTATATAAAATGAAATTAAATAAGAAAATTTTGTACCTAGTAATAAAAATATTTACAAATTCATTAGAAAGATTCCATTCAAACTATGTATGTAACAACAACAATAGGTAAAAAGGAAACTTCTTTTATCGGAAACTACAGAAAAATATGAAGGTAGAATAAAGAACAAACTATAAGATGATGAAATATTTGTAATTTATCTTGTACTGTCCAAATCAAACCAAACATTCTGACCGAGAAAAAAGCAAAAATTACAGTTAACATGGTTCTTAAACTGAATTTAAAAAAAGTTTGTACGTAATAAGTGTAATAAGTGTAAACAGCGCGCAGTATGTAAAAATATTGAAAATATTTTCCAACCATAATAACCATAACATTCGAAAATTAAAACATGAATATTCATACATCAAAAATATTTAACTTCAATATTCAATGAAGTTTTGACGACAACTGGATACTTTCTACAAGAGTAACTTAGGATAAAATAAATTTGAGTATGCTTTTTTTAGAACATAAAAATTCATGCACGTAAGCAAATTATTTTTTTATAACTATTGTTTTTTTATCTTTCGCAATTTTAAGGGTGCCATTTTTTTTACTTATATTGTAATCATAACCGTCTTCATACATTGGTACAGCTTCTTATTTTCTGATCCATAGGAGATAACAAATGTCTAAGAATCTCGTTATTTTAAACAGCAATCTGAAAACTATTGTGAAGCACAAAAATTCTTCATAACAATTTAAATAATTGAGTCGAATAAATCCGATATTTTTCAAAAAGCCAGTAAGAATGTCACAGAACAATTTTAAAGCCTTGCTAATAAAAACAAGATTGGTCACTTGATAGGAATTTACACAGTGCATTTTTTTAAGCTTATAATAGCGCTATTTTTGAGATCTTGAATTAGAAGTCATAAAATTAATTATAGCATATTATCACTGTACTTAGACTAACTTTAAGTAATTTTAAATTTTACAAAAAATATTTATTCTTTTATAATACGGCAAAGAAGAAACAAACCTTGTACCGAAATCTATTTTTATTAATCCAACCTTCTCTCTAGAAAGGTTTTTTGTATTTTAGAATAAATTAACGCTTGCCAAAGCAATGTATAAAAATTCTACAAATGCTAAAAATGTATATACTTGAAATTTTACATTTTCAAATTCATCAATTGTAAATGTAATTTTTTAAGTAAGAGCAATTTCAAAAAAGATATTTAAAATTTGAACCAGTTTCTCAAAGCTTATACCCCAATCATCTTTAGGGAAAGTGGTTTTTCATTTAAATTTTGTTGAGATAAGAAAATACTGATTAAAGAGCGGCATAGCGAAAGAGATTAAAAAAAAACTGGAATTTCCTACATCATTTCTAGAAAAACAAGAAAAAGATAATAATTTTTTAAATAATCCCAAATTGGCTTTCAAACAACATTTCATTCTAGATATTCATTATCTGCCTCATTAATTCCAGAATATAATAAATTTTCACGATTTAGAACAGTTTAAAATTGTATAAGTAATTTAAAATTGCTAACATAATTGGTAAATATCGAATAATTTGTATGATATTTGACAATAAGCAGAAATTACACATAACGTTCATTAATTATGTAATTAATTCCATAAAGTGATAACTTTCAAAGGTTTACCAAACGAAATATTTTGTTAAAACAATAGTAATTGTTTGAAAAATTTAAAGTTACGTGAAAAATACTTACAAGCTTTTAACAGGTTTAAGTCTTTCAGGTTTCATATTCTAACATATTTAATTTTAAATACTATTTACTAATATGAAAAATCCTGTGTGCGCAAACAATTTTTTTCAATTTCAAGTAACATAGCATATTTAAAAGTTTAAGATATTACCTTCTGGTTGCGTAATGTGTCTGCCTGTTTGTCTGTCTGTTGGTCTGTTTGCACACCTTTCTGTATATTTGTCTGTGTATCTATCAAAAAGTTAGAGCATTTTGAATTTTCGCTAGGATGCATATTTTTTGAGCAAATCGTGAAAAATAACTTTCAAAATAAGCAAATTGAATTTATGGAACAATGATCAGAGTTACAATTAAATGTTTAATAACAAAATTGTTAGTTTACAGAATGCGCCATTTCTCTTAGATTATAAAAAAGGCAATGAATATACGTATGTTTCAATACGCGCTTACATCATGATTTGTAATAATATAAATTTACTGAAATAAGACATTTTTGTGTGGTTGCCAAAAGTCAAAGTCAAAGGAAAACAAGGAATAAATATCAAAGTAAATCGCAAGTCATAATTAAAGCGAATACTATCATTTAGTGCTCGCTCGAGTTTAAATAAGGTTCTCCTAATAATCGAAATACGGGACTATTAGGCTCTTTCCTAGAATAATACTTGTAGAAGTCGGCAAGAATTCTTTGTTTCTTTTAAGCTGTCGCAACACCGTCAAAATCTGTCTCGAAATGCCAACTACCTGCTCATTCCAGGAGAAAGAGGGTTTAAGCAAATGGCCCTAATTCCTTACAACTTCAACAAATTCAATTTTAAGGCGATCAATTCTGAGTTAAGGAAAGGTCCTTAATGTTTCTAATGACGAAGAGGAATTCGGCCTGATCATAATTGCTTTAGTCTTGGTAAGATTCAGTGCCAGCCAATAATTCTAAGCCGATTGTACCACTAAGGCAATGTACTCTTAGACCAATTCCAGCATATTTTTCAGGGAGGCGATTGGGCATTGAAGATAAAATTTAAAGTCATCCGCGTACTTATGATATTTGCAGTAATTAAGTCCTTTGCGTAAGTCCGATGTGTGTAGATTAAAAAGAAGGGATCGATTTAAATAAGATTAAGAATGATTCAAACCGCGCAATTATAGTACTGGATAAATTAAAACGTTCTAAATTCGAGTAAAGAAGTTCGAGATCAGCTGAATCCGTTACTGTGCTTTGATTCGCTCGAAAGCCCTATTACAAAGGTTTAGTCAACTTATTAGTATCTAGATATTTTGTAAGCTGTAGATTGACTAACCTTTATGATGGTTTTATTACTGCACATAAAATTGAGATCGGTCTTAAATCTGCCAGGGAGACGGGAGAAGCAATCTTAAGGATTTAGAAAATACTCGCTTTTTTTAAACATCCAGAAGAGTGCGAACTTGTGGGGAAGAGTTATAAATATGAAGTAGAAACGGAAAAATTACAGGAAGAGCAAGTCGAAACATTTCGATGAAAATCCCATCAGATCATATGGCATTCGACTCGATTTCTATAAAATACATCGATTTCAAGTTGTTGATTGGGAGAAATGTGAATACCAGACAATTCGTGCTAAGAGGGGATGAGGAATTATCTTCACAACAGGTGCCATATTTTTCGTTAATATTTCTATTTTTGACATAATTGAAATTGTATTTATGGGACGAATCTTTTATTTGTGTTTGCACTTGTTTCCTTTGTTTCCGAAATTTAGCTTGAATACATGGGTTTTTTGTTCTCTTGGTTATTTGGCATAATGTGACTATAGTTCAGTACAATAGCAAATACTTTGGATTCAAGGTCGGTTCCGTAACATGTATACGGGGGCATATAGATAACACCTACTGACCCATTATCTTTGTAATCAGTACCCGAGGCTTAAATGAACAGAAACTCGACAGTAAAATAGTGGGCACACTTGTTAACTCTCACCACGACTCCCATAAAACTGTTATACACGTCTAAGCCAGCTTCACCCCCTCTTCGTTTATTTCTGCAGAAAAAAGTTAGCTAGCAGGAAACTGAGCAAAAAAGTTCTAAGTACAGAATTTGCGATTACATCATCAAAGAAAAAAGTACATAAGAGGCACTTACAGACAATGCGTTTAAAAATGGCCAGATGTCATTTAGTTTCATTTTCATATAAACTTTGCTCATGATTTTCTGAAAAATGTTTCTACAATTAAGTATTTTAAAAAGTACGAAAAATAATTGATAAGGTGTATGTAGTAAATAAGTATGTATGTGATGTATATTATTGCATTTGCACAAAGCTCATAGCTTCACCTTCTGAAAGGATAACGTTCAATTGATATAAATGCTATATATACCAGATATATCATTATGCTACTTGAAGTATAATTTTAAGCAATAATACGAACAGAACTGCATACTATCTGTATATCTACTTCAATAAACAAACTTACAATTAAAGAAAAATTATAACTATTCATAAAAAGAATCCTGAACACTAAGCAACGAACCAGCTGCGATTCTCTTTTCCACTGGTATCATTTTAAGTTTATCTTACAGAAAAACACCAATGTCATTAATGTGCGCAAAAAAACTCTTGGTGCCACATCTTCATTACGACATCAGACCCTTCCCCTTGCACTAAAGAGTTATTTGATCCTGTTCTCCTATCTAAGTTTAAGAGCTGCAATAGAGATGACTCGATTTTTTGGTGAGAAACTGTCGGATGAAGAGCGCCTGATCATTACTTCATCCTAATAATTTAGTAGACTACTTTGAAATATCTTTATTTAAGCCTTTTCAATAAACTTTAAAATCCCGTTGAAAAATTAGGTCTAACTAAGAGAGGGAGGGAGAGGAGGCTTAAAATGTTTTGTTATAAATATAACGCTTTGAATTTATTCTGGCGTGGATATTGATCGTCTTTTTCGGCTAGATGATACTAATTCTCTATTTATTTATTAATTCTATAGACGGATAATACAACGAATGATATAAATTCTAGAAAAATACGATAGATATCTATGGTGAAAGAAAAATTGTTTCTCCTTCGAAAAATTAATGAAGTATATTGAATAAAAAAATGTATTACAAAGAATTAATCATCACCGAAAAATAATAATAATCAATCTTATTTCTCTTTGTCTTTAAACATCCACCTCGAATATTTGTTTATACTTTTTATACTTAAAACAAACCGATATTATCGGATGACATATTTTTATGACTTACTCCGCCTTTTTGAAGAAAGCAAGTACTTTTACTACTAAAATATTACTTGAAAATTAATAATCAAAAATTATGTCATAATAATAGTTTTGACCTAATTTTTGTATGAAAACTAATATTATTCATACTGAGTGTATGAAATTTGCTTACCTCATAATAGAAGAAAAAGAAAAGTACACACATTTCTTGGTTATTTGCATTGAAAAAAAATTTTTAAATAACAACTCAATTGAAAATTGAAAAAAATGCAATGACTTTGTAATGTTTGAATTTAAAATTTAATTAAACTTTAGGTTAAAAGTATTATTATGTTTCATTTCACAACTTTTCTATTGAATTAATGATAAACAATCTGCAGCGAGTCGTAATTTGCAATAACTTTCTTGAAAAGGTGTGGAAAGATTTGGTGATGCGTGCCTACATTACATTCCCTTATTTCACCTGATGCCATTTTCTCAACATCACCACTCATCATATTTATTTTTATTCTCCAATGAGTTCTATGAGAATTATATAGTCCACGGAGAATCCCAGTATACTCCAGTATTGCAAAAACATCACCATTAGATGTTGATAACACAATATATTCTTGGGTTGGCGCAGGTATGAATTTACCATTTCCTAACAGCAATTTAATTCCTTTATCGGCAGGAAGAACGTATCTTCGAAACTCGAATAGCCGGTTTGGATTTGCTTCGGGAATAAGCCGAATATATCCAAGTTGTCCAAGTTTATATCCCAGTACTTCATGAGAAGGAGGCCTGCCCGGAGGAGACTTGTGCCTGGCACGAAGAGATGGCTCCTGAGAAGAAGGCAGGTCAGGCGAATGTTGTCGGGCAGACGAAGGAGAGCCAGGGTTATGTGTTACATTAATAGTCCACGTGGAGTGAAGAGAATCCCAATTTTCAAAAACTTTAATAAAACCATTGGGGAAGATTCGATGACTCTCGCCTACTGGACAATACCTTATTTCATCCGTTGTTAAATTATCAATTGCACCGCTTACCATATTTATTTTTATTCGTGAATTAGTTCTATCTCTCCTATAAATTCCACGGAGGAACCCAGTATACTCCAGTATTGCAAAAACTTCACCGATGGATGTTGATAAAACAATATATTCTTGTTTTGGCCTAAGGTTATAGCTTCTATGATCTATTCGCATTCGAATTTTTTCATAGTCAGGAAAAGCGTATCTTCGAAATTGAAATCGTTGGTTCTGATTCAAGCAAGGAATAAGACGAACATATCCAAGTTCTTCTTTTGAACATCCAAGTACTCCATCAGAAGGAGGCCTGCCCGGAGAAGAAATGGATTTCGCCCGGCAAGGAGGCTCCTGATATGAAATCTGGTCAGGTGCATGATTTCTGGCAGAAGAAGAGCAGCCAGGGTTGCTTCCGTTATTCGGATTCCATTCGGACTGTAGTGAATCGGAATTTGCTGAATCTTTAATAAAGTTTTCGGGAAAGATTGGGTGATTTTTGCCTACTGGACAATCTCGCCTTTCATCTGGGGTACAATTATGTACGGCGCCGCTTATCATATTTATTTTGACTCTTGATTTAAAGCTTTTGGTCGAGTACATTCCACGAAATATCCCGCTATAAGCTAATATTGCAAAAATGTCACCATTCGGTGCTGACAATACAATTTGTTCTTGGGTCGGTATGGGAACATATCTTCTTGTTTCTGTTCTTATTCTAATTGGTTTATCAATAGGAAAAACGTATCTTCGAAATTCGAATCTTATGTTTGGATTTGAGCGGGGAATAAGACGAATATATCCAAGTTCTCCAAGCGCATAACCAAGTACTTTAGGAGAAGGAAGCCTCTCAGAAGGCGACCCGGACCCTTCACGAAGAATCAGGCTATTAGAATTCCATTCTGACTGTAGTGAATCTTTATTGTCAAAGGCTTTAACGAAATTTTTTGGAAAGATTGGGTGACATTCGCCTAATGGACAATCTCGCATTTCATCTGGGGCCATATTTTCAATTACACCGCTTCTCATATTAATTTTGACTCTCGGTCTCGCTAGATTTGTTGAGTATATTCCACGAAGAAACCCGCTATTCTCTAATATTGCAAAAATGTCACCATTAGGTGTTGACAATACAATTTGTTCCTGGTTTGGAATAGGACCATATCTCCTTGTTTTTGTTCGCAACCTAATTGGTTTAGCAGCAGGAAAAACGTATCTTCGAAATTCGAATCGTAGGTTCGGATTTGTGCAGGGTATAAGCCGAATGTATCCAAGTTGCTTAAGTGAATATCCAAGTATTTTAGGAGAAGAAGGACTGTCAGGAGGTGACCTGTCCCTCACATGAAGAGAATGCTTCTCAGGAGACTGAGGTATACGAAGAGAAGAAGAGGAGCGACTACTTGACTGTAAACTCAATTCTGCGAAAAGAAATTAGTTGAAGATTTATGTTTTTCGTTGAACAAATTTAAAAAACAGCTTGATATTTTATTTTGGTTTTTGTTAAGATACTTTAAAATCAAAAGAAAAGGATTCTGTGAAGAAAATTTGCGAAAAGATGTGATTTTTTTCTTATGTCTTATGGATCACATGAATTGAAAATAAAATTGTTGCCTAAAACATTTTTAAACTCAGAATTTATTTTTATTAAAAACGCCTTGCTTAATCCTTTACGTTTTTGTACGGTGCGCGCCATTTTTAAAAAGCTTTTAGTCTAAATCATTATATTTAAAATCACTAATATTAAAAAGAATAAGAAATAAATTAAATGAAAATGAAAATTGTGTGATAAAGGCCTCAAAAGTCAAAAATAAATTAAAGAGGCTCAAACTACTCAAAAACTAAATCCTAAATTTAGAAAAATGAACTGAATCGTGGTTTGGATGGACGAACAGAAATTGAAAGTTTAGAGATACATGAAGACAGTTCACGTAATGAACGTAATGAACTGTGACAAACCTGTTTTGAAATTCTTGTCTTCACCATCTCTTTTGTTTAGCAATTCTAGTTTTTAATCTCCAGCCAGTTTCACCAATATAAGTTGTATTACAAATATCATCTACAATTCACATTATTATCTTTGTCCTAAAATTGGTTTAATAAAATGTTAAATAGACAGATGTGTTAAGTTAATTGATATCTGATTCATAAAAGAAGGTTTTATTTAATTAAAAACAACTTTAGAAAATAATAACCATCCGCTTGATTTATTCAAAGTTATCATTACAGACCCCTATTTTTGATACTTACAATAATAGTATTAAAATGAATAAATAAAATAATTGAAGTGACACTTACAATAGATTTACTTTAAATGTTACCGTACTATAAATTCAAGGTCTATCTGAACAGCCAAGGAATTTACTTTAAAAAACCATTTTTGAAGTTTATTCTAAAAACAAAAATACTTTAGATAACTATTTATAAAAAAGGAAAGACAGTGATTCCGTTAAACAATTATCTGTTGTGATTTATCTGATTAAATTAGAATTGCTGAAAACAAAAAGGAATTTCATGAACAAGCTTCGAAATATAGGTTTTTTTTTTTGTTTTAAACATCTTAAAAATTTTTCATGTATCGGAAATGGGCTAAAGCTTGGCTGCAAAATTAAGTAATCGACCTCGTCTTTATTTTATTTTCGATGTTTATATTTACTCTTAGATATAAAATTATTGTAATGATTGAGAGAGGAGTTTTTATTAAAAATAAATTCTGAATTGAAAAATTATTTTTTTCCTTAATTTTATTTTTAATTTACATGTACCGTGTGTTGACCATTATCGATAGAAGACACGAAAAGTTGTACAAGAAAACTTGTGCACTTAAACCTTCAGGGTCAAAATAGTTGAGGCTCACCGTTTTTTAATTTAGCTCAATTCATTGTTTTATTTTTCTTCATCTATAAAAATTATCGTGAAGTTTTTAAAATTCACCTAAAATTCTTAGAAATTTGAACGAACTCCTGCAAATTCGAATATACATAATTCTTATTATTATTGCACGTTCTTTGCTTTTAGATAATGCCAGTACTCTTTTCGTTTAGGAATTATTATGATGTTAATGAACTGTGTTTGAAAATAAGTTATTCTTCGCTTAAAAATGCAGCTATTTCGTGAAAAAATTAAGTATTTTTTTCAAAAATCATCTTCCTTCTTTGAAAATTCAACTCTTTGTTCGTAAGACTATCTGCTTTGCGGAAAATAAAAAAATTAATTTTGTCACACATTAATTTTGTCGGCACAGTACTGCCCTGATCATAGAGCCAACCGTACGCCAGTACTGGGCGAATTTCATAATATCTTTACTAGTGACCAGTACTGGGTCAGGCCGAGAAATGGCCCTATTCATGCATGTATTTAATAAGATATAATGAAAATTATAGGTACATTATATTATTATATTTACCAATAGAATTTAGAATGACCGGTAAAGTGTAAGCGAAAGCATAGACCATCATCATTTTCGCAAAGTTGAGAAAAAACTGATTATTGCTTCAGTAAATAACTTGGTCATCAACAGTAACTAATGATTATTCCATTGAATCATCAGAGTAAAATGAATACGAGAGTAGTCGTATATCATATATATAAAAGATAACGATTTTATTAGTGCCACGATTGTCCTTCGCAGTTAATCATATTATCATTAATTTTTATTATGATACTTATAATTTTTACATTTTCATCTCAAATTGAAGGTATTAGTTTTGTGTGAAGATTGAGTCGTAAATTTCACAAAAATTCGACGCTTTTGAACTCATTGATTAAAAAGTAATGACTCTTACTTTCAGTTTCCGTATGCCGCCTTTTTCTGTCCACACAACTATGCAAAAATTTTTTTTAAGAAAGCAGCGCACAGTGCGTAAAAATATTAAAAATATTTTTTGAAAATAATCATAAACTTTCTCACACTTACTTTTAAAACAAAAATTTATGAAGTTTATCAAGCATGAGTAATTTTGAAGTTAAGATATCAAAAATATATTTATAAAAAATAATATTAGATTGTGGAAATTTCCAAAATGATAAATTTGTTTTTCATTCGCAGGTTTTAAATTGTATATTAATTTCACTTGTTCTTCAGATATTCGTTATCTACATCGAATTAGCAAATAAAAAGCTGTAACAATTCATGTAGATGGTTACGGTCTCTAGATACGTGAATAATTACCAACAATTAAAGCATTGCAATTTGAAAGAATAATAATTTTTTCAAAAGTATTTGGCTAACGCACAAAATCTGAACATATTCTTTAAGAAACAATATTTTTTTCATAAAAAGTTTTTAGAAAACGTGAAAAATCACATATTTTTTAATTGTAAGCTTTAAAAATTAAGCAATTCCAAATTTCGTCCAAAATTAAAGTGTTATTAAAATTAACTTATTTTAATCTAAAATCATCACCCTACTTTCTTTGAGGTATAATCTATAATTTAACAAAAAAGTATAATTTAAATAATTTTTCAATTATTTAAATAAATTATTTTATTGTTTTCATTAATTATATAACTCGTAAAGTTTAGAAAATATGTTTATTTCACAAGTTTAATAAAAAAATATATTCAACAAATTAATATTGTTTAAACAATTAAATATTAGTTAAAAATGACTGGGTATTCTTAAATTTTCTATTTATGATTATTTTTTTAAATAAACTTTTTAAAAGCTTTAATTAAACGCAATATTAAGTAAAATTCAAACTTGTCACTCATGGGGTTTTCTGTGGGGATCCATAAGAGTGGCATAAAATTATTGAAACTCAAAATTTATGATTGATTCTTACTCTCTGACGAATTCTGAACAATATACTGGAACACGCAATTATTTATAATATATTAACGCGTTCAAATATTATATTTACAAAATGCTGACTTTTTCCCATGTTAAATCAATGAGAAACTTCATGATCTTTTCGCCACCCTTAAATATTAACCGATTTTACTTGAATCTGGAGTTTTGTTTTAGGGATTTCAAACAAAACTAGGTCGTTAGAGCAGAGAAATTTGAAAAATGAAGTTTTTAATTAAAATATGCACCGTTAATCAGCAGTATTCACTCATTCAAAATAACATCTTCATTTATTAACTACCTTGGTCAGCACATCTGACGAAATATATCGAAATTGTTATAATACATATGCGAATTGTTAATTTTAGTAATATTTTCGGTTAGAAATTATTATAATGTGAAGAAAATGTATTCAGAAACAAAATGTGGTTACAAAAACTAATTTGAAAATAAGTTACAAATAGAAAGCTGATAAACTGCTTAACTACTATTTTTGAACTGTGACAGAAGTACAAAAAAACGAAATGATGAATAAATAGTGGAAACTTTGAGGTTCTATTTACGAGCCAAATTACATGATCTTACAAATTTTATATAATTTAGAAACGAATATCTTCAAAATATTGATAACACAGGACCACAAAATGAAATCAAAAAGTCCTCCGACCAAACCAAGTGAACCATACGTTTTCGGGTGCGTGGATCACGAATCTGTGACCCTTATGACCCCTACACACCAGGATCAAGATCATTTGAAGGTCAACTTCATTGATTTGAGAGATATCATATTTTGGAGCTCAGATTCTGAAAAGGCGGGAAATTTTACTTTTGGATATATTTTTACCCACGGGTCCCAGTGACCTCTAGAGGTCACAAGAGGGCCAAGAACATTTCGTAGAACTTCTGAACCTAGAAGCTTGTCATGCTTTACTCATATCGAGGTGATGATCCTAAAAAAAACATTTTCCGGGGCGCTGATCACTTATACGTAGCCCCTCTGACCCCTGCACGTCAGGATCTAGGCTATTTGAAGGTTAACATTGTTGATTTAAGAGGTATCATCTTTTGAAACTGGGATTATGAAAGAGTGAGAAATTTTAAGTTCGAATATATTTTTTCCCGCGGTCCTCAGTGACCTCTTAAGGTACATGAAGGGCAAAAACCTTTTTTAGAACTTCTGAATCTAATAGCTTGTCGTAGCTTGCTCATATCAAGATAATGATCCTATAACACTATACGTCAGGATCAAGGTCATTCGAAGGTCAACTTCGGTGATTAGAGAAATATCATATTTTTGACCTCAGATTCTGAAAGAGCGGGAAACTAGTTTTGGATATTTTTTTATCCGTGGGTCCCAGAGACCTCCAGAGGTGTTATGAAGGTCCAAACATTCTTTGGAACATGAAGGTGAAATCGATCATTCTAAATTCCTTGAAAAGTATCTATTCATGGTAGTTGGATATAGAAAAAAAAAACATTCGCTCTTAGATTCACATCCAATTGCAGAAATTGCTGCATTTCTTTCGCAATCTTCCTGCAATCGCGCGTGTTGTAAGTTATTTCCCCGACACTTGGGTATTTTTTGACTTTTACGCACACCTGTAAGTAACTTTGACAGCTCTTACAATTCGGTACGACCATCTTTATGAAGTCGTACTTATCCAACTCGTCTATTCCATTACCCGTCAGCTAACTTCACTACAAAAATGGCAGCTTGTGGCTTTCAATTTTCAAGACGATCATAACGAATTTCTTGCAAACAAAAGAAAGTTTACTCCGCACAATTTAGCTGAACTAAGATTTACCTTCACTTTTGTCTTTGAAGTATCTAGTTGAAGGCGTGAATCTTTCATGGCATGCACAAGAAAAAGTAGCTGTACAATGCAGGGATACGGAACCCCAGTATTGGCGATAGGTCAGGGTGAACAAGCGGGCCTGCAATCGTCGTCATCATGTGAGGCAGCTCTACATTGATGGATAACTTAGCCTCTGTAGAGTCTATTCCTATAATAAAAGAAATAAAGCCGTGCAATACGCGTGTTGGCAACTTTTGTGTTGTTTGTGGAAAATACGTCATCAGTATTGAAAGAAAACCATTTACAGATAAATTAAAAGAAAATTACAGAAATTGCTTTTCTCCGACAGATCATGACACGGACAGCTATTTCTTCTTAACTAATACATCTGGGTACAACCGTAAAAACATATCTCTTATATTTTCTGCATCTGTTTAGCCTGTGACTCTTCCTTTCCTCATCACCATCGACCATGATATGAGAGAAATTGAGATATTGATTAATGAAGATTCTTGCAATTTTAGATGAGGAAAATATTGCGAAATGCAAGTTGAAGATTCAAGAGATGAACATAATAATCACAGTTTTGTAGATGACTCGGAAGAAATTGATGATCAACATACGAATTTTAATGCGATTACTGAAGATAAACTCAGTGACTTGGTTCGAAACTCAGGACTATCGAAAGAACTTTCCGAGCCAATAGCATCTATATAAAATGAAAAAGGGATTCTAGCTTTTGGAACTCGTGTATCCTTCTACCGAACTCGACATTGCTCACTTAGGAAATTTTTTCAAAATGAATTGAATTTGGTATATTGTAACGATTTTGAAGGTCTAACAAATGAATTTGAGTGAGTTAAGTATGAAGCTAGTGACTGACATCTATTTATATATTTTTATACAAGAAGTTTAAAAGCTGTTTTGCTCTATAATGGCAAAATGTATGCTACTATACCAGTCGGTCATTCTGTCGTGTTAAAAGAAGAATATCCTAATCTTTAGGTACTGCTCCAAAAATAATCACGGCTGGCAGTTGATTCACAAAAAATTCATGTTTCATTGGTAAATGAGATAGTCAAAACCGAAAGCAAGATTAGATGAAAGAAGATTTGCCACTTAGACAAAATTTAACACCAGGTGCTATCAATATTATACAGAAAAGATAAGTATTACCCGGTCTCTGCACCGTCGATTGGAACGATTCATAAGTGGTTTACCGAGTTTCGTTGTGGCCGTACGAGCACAGTTGATGCTGAACGATCTGGGCGCCCAAAAGAGGTCACTAAACCAGAAAATGTCGAAAAAATCCATGATATGATGTTGAATGATCCCAAAGTGAAATTGAGAGAGGTAGCTAAGGCTGTAGACATATCATTGGAACATGTGGGCAATATCGTGCATTCAGTTTTGGGCATGAAGAAGCTCTGCGCGCGATGGGTGCCGCGTTTGCTCACAGTGGACCAAAAACGAATTCGTGTGACAACTTCCCAGCAGAATTTGGAATTATTTTCGCGTAAGCCGACCGAGTTTTTGCGCCGATTCATAACCATGAATAAAACCTGGATCCAATACTACACTCCTGAGTCAACGCAACAGGCAAAACAGTGGGTTCCACCGGGCCAAAGTGCTCCGAAGCATCCAAAAACGCAACAATGAGTCGGAAAGGTTATGACCTCCGTATTTTGGGATGCATATGGCATAATATTCGTGGACTATCTTGAAAAAGGTAAAACCATAACCGGAGCATACTATTCATCATTAATGGACCGATTGAAAATCGAAATCGCCGAAAAACGACCGCATTTGAAGAAGAAAAAACCGCTTTATCATCACGACAATGCGCCTGTTCATTCATGCTTAGTTGCACAAGCAAAATTGAACGAAATCGGCTTTGAATTGGTTCCTCAGCCACCATATTCACCAGACCTGGCCCCCAGCGACTATTACTTGTTCCCTAACCTAAAGAGATGGCTCACCGGTAAGCGTTTTTACTAAAATGAGGATCTCATAGCTGAAACTGAGACGTATTTTGGAGACCTTCCGATCGAGTACTTTTCGGACGGTATCAAAAAGTTAGAAAATCGTTGGACTCGGTGTATCGACCTAAAAGGAGAGTATGTTGAAAAATAAAACCGACTTTGGCCAAAAAAACGTCTCCGTGCTTCATTTTTCAGGGACTTATCAGACTGCCTAGTATCTAATTTTAAAGACTACTTCTCTGAAATTTTTACAATTTTGAATATGTGATTTTAAAACATTGTCTTATTTTGAACCTCGCACTATAAAAATAATTTAGTTGAGATAATTCTCTTTAGTTATAAATTTCAAATCACCATTTAGACGTTAAAAGTGACAAACTTCAAAATTTTTAATCTTAACTTTAGATCATTCGAAACTATAAGATTTCTGTAATAGGGTTACTGTGGCGTTTAATTGAATTTCGTAATTTTTTCTTGGTAATATGTGTAACTTGAATAAACGAAAGTGAAGCACATTAGGCGTACAAATAATCTTGTTTTATACTCTGAAGTGACGTAGCCTGTTTACAAATTTTACAATCTTCTATTTGCTCTACGTATATGGTTAGGTTTCTTATATTCTCTGATTGAAGTTAAAAAAAAGTAACTAGTTAAATGTTTATAATTTAAATGTGGAGAGTTCACCTGTAAATATTGTTAATAAAAAATGGGGAGCAATTTTTACATTGCCATTAGAGAATGTAAGATATTTGTGTAAAAAATGTGACCCCCCCCCCCTGCCTTGATTTTGTCAAATGACCAAGTTTTGAGACCTTCTAAACCTAAAAAAGAGATCTTTACTAATTTTTCTGTCTGTATGTATGTGTACATGTCTGTATGCCTGTCTACCTGTCCGTATGTTAGTAAATGAGCATAATAGTTTTTGAAAAAGTCATTATATTTGATAGTCCTCGGATACACTTTTTGAGTGTCAGAAAATGAAGGTGAAGTTTATTAGACCAATTTTTTAAGGTTTCAAAATTCTTGTGAGGCCGTTCATAATACTCGAAAATTCAAGTCCGTCCACTCAGCGCTGCCACATCCGAAAACTCACTAAAAACTATTATAATGAGATGAATGATTAGCGGAGATTTTTTTGCCTTTTTTTGGTCTCTGATAACATATTTTACGTTTACCAAAAAACTACCCCTAATTCCTACATACGTACCCGTCATGACCGAACACGTTTTAAAAGATAGAAAACTAACTTGAACAAAGTGAAAATGATTTAGGAATTCAAATTAATTAAACGACACTTAAAAATTTCCCTCACATTATAATTTCCCTGAAAACTACCCTCTTGCGTAAAAGTATGCAGCAGAACATATATGTGTATGCTAAAACCATAAAAAAAAATAAAACTTAGAAAACACTGTTAGTTGATATTTTTTTGCTCTTTCGCTGCTCTCCGATTAGATATAATACGTTCCCCAAAAACTGCCCCTAATTCATACATTCCTACCCCTCGTGATCAAAAACGTTTGGAAGGTTGAAAAACCACCTTGAACAATGTGAAAAAGATTTAGAACTCCAAATAAATTACTTGACTCTTGAAAATTTCCCTCTCAACATAATTTCGCTTAAAACTACCCTTTCACGTGAAAGTATGCAGCATAAAATATATGTGTACGAAAAAAGCATTACAAATAATAAAACTTAGAACACACTGTTGGCTGATATTTTTTGCTCATTTTTTGCTCGCCGATGATATATAATACGTTTTCCAAAAACTACCCCTAAGTCATACATACCTATCCCTCGTGACCAAAAACGTTTTAAAAGTTGGAAGACCACCTTGAACAATGTGAAAATAACTTAGAACTCCAAATAAATTATCTAACACCTGAAAATTTCCCTCTCATTATAGTTTTTCCCAAAAACTATCCTTCCACGTGAAAGTATGCAGCGGAACGTATATGTGTATTGAAAAAGCATACAAAGTAATATAACTTAGAAAACACTGTTAGTTGAAAATTTTTTTGGTCTTTTTTTCTCTTCGCTTAGATATAATACTTTCCCTAAAAACTACCCCTAATACATACATACCTACCCCTCGTGACCAAAAACGTTTTGAAAGTTGGAGAATTACCTTGAACAATGTGAAAAAGATTTAGAACTCTAAATTAATTACATGACACTTTAAAATTTCTCACTCATTATAATTTCCCTTAAAACTACCCTTCCGCGTGAAAGTACGCAGAAGAATATATATGTGTATGAAAAAAGCATTATAAATAATAAAACCTAGGAAACACTGTCAGTTTATATTTTTTCTTTTTGCTTTCCTATTATATATAATTGGTTCCCAAAAAAATACCCCTAAGTCATACATACCTACTCCTCTTAACCAAAAACATTTCACAGGTTGGAGGACCACCTTCAACGATGTAAAAATGATTTAAAATTCATGTATGAATTAGGGGTAGGTTTTGAAGAACGTGTTACATATTATCGAAGAGCAAAAAAAGTATCAATTAACAGTGTTTTCTAAGTTGTATTATTTTTATGCTTTTTTATACATATATATGTTCTGATGCATACGTTTATGTGAAAAGGTAGTTTTTAGTAAAATTATAATGAGAGGGAGATTTTCAAGTTTCATGTAATTAGTTTAGAGTTTTAATCATGTATACATTGTTCAGGTGGGTTTCCAACTATTTAAAAGTTTTAAGGAAAATTATAATGAGAGGGAAACTTTCAAGTTTCATGTAATTAATTTGGCGTTCTAAATCATTTTCACATTGTTCAAGGAGATTTTCCAACTTTTAAAACGTTTTTCGGCACGAGAAGTAGGTTGGTATGACTTAGGGGTAGTTTTTGGGGAACGCATTTTATATAATCGGAGAGCAAAAAAAGAGCAAAAATAGCAACAAACAGTGTTCTCTAAGTTTTATTATTTTTAATGCTTTTTTCATACATATATATGTTCTGCTGCATACCTTCACATGGAAAGGGTAGGTGTGTAAGACTTAGGGGTAGTTCTTTTGAAAAACGTAATAAATGTCATCAGAGGGCAAAAAAAAGCAAAAAAAATCTCCACTAATCGTTCATCTTATTGTAATAATTTTCAGTAAGTTTTCGTAGGTGGCGTCGCTGAGTAAACGGACCTCGAAAATTCTAATAATTTATCCCTATGGGATTTTTTTTAAAACAAGAAAATTGTCAGAGTTCTAACATTTTCAAAACCTAAAAAACAAACCTAATGTAACATTTTGAGGAAAAAAGCACACGAAACGAAAAAAAGTCAAGCAGACAAACATTGCTTTTTGTAAAGACAGATGGGATTGCACTTTACTATGCTTTCTTGCTAACCTAAACTGAAGGTCAAGTTCTACGACCACTTTGTGTTAGGATTCAGAAATTCTGTTTTTGTTTATTCCTAGAATTTGAAAAGACAAACAATTTATCCTTTCAACTCTTTAAAATATAATACAAATTACCAGAGTTATAGTATTGACAAAATTAAAAACAAAATGTAATGAAAATGTTGAGCCAAACAACACACGATAGGATGGGAAATCTAGAGAAGAAAAACATTGCTTGTCAAACAGCCTGTAATTTATTTAAAATTTGATCCAACTTCGGGTTACAAGGATTATTATTTTTAATTTCAAAACTTTTGTATTGAATAAATGCTACACGGTCTGCAGCGAGTCATCATTTTCAGTAACTTTTGTAAAATGCGTAGTGAGATTAAGTAAAATTTGCCTAAATTACATATATCCTAATACATGATGAGAAGGAGGCTTGTCGGGTACGGAAATGTCCCCGGAATAAACAAGAGGTTCCTGAGGGGAGGTCCGGTCAGGTGAATATTGTCTGTCAGGAGAAGAAGAACCAGGGTTAAGTTGGCTTATAGTATTCCATGTGGACTTTAGTGAATCGTGATCTGCTGAAACTTTAATAAAACTGTGAGGGAAGATTGGATCATTGTTGCCTGCTGGACAATATTGCATTTCATCTGGGTTCAAATTGTTGACTGCGCCGTTTAACAATTTAATTTTCATTCTCGGTCTTGCTGCATATATCGCATATAATTCACGAAGAATCCCGCTATACTCAATTATTTCGAAAATGTCAAAATCGGATGATGATAATACAATCTGTTCTGCGGTTGGCACATGACTATAATTCTTTTCTTCTGTTCGCAATTAAATTTGTTTTCCATCAGGAAAAACGTATCTTCGAAATTCAAATCGTACATTTGAATATTTGCGGGGAATAAGCTGAATCTATCCAACTTACCGAAGTGTCTATTAATGTGTTCATAAGTGTTAATTAAGTGCCTTAGGAGAAGAAAGCTTCGTAGCAGGTGAGGTGGACCTAGCACGACGAGGGGATTCCTGAGAGGAAGTCTGTTCAGGTGAATTTTGGCTGTCAGAAGAAGAAGAAGAACCAGGGCTACGATCGCTATTAGGATTCCATTCGATCTGTAGTGAATCGCTACTTTTAAAGGCTTTAACAAAATTGTTTGGGAAGATTGGGTGACGTTCGCCTACAGGACAATCTCGTATTTCATCCCGAGTCAAATTGCCAACTGCGCCGCTTATCATATTAATTTTGATTCTTGATCTTGCTTCATTCGTTGTATATATTCCACGAAGAAACCCGCTATACTCTAGTACTGCATAAATGTCACCATTAGATGCTGATAATACAATATATTCTTTGGCTGGAACCCGAACATAGCGTCTTTTTTCTGTTCGCAATGTAATTGGTTTGCCAGCAGGAAAAACGTATTTTCGAAATTCAAATCGTAGGTTCGGATTTGCTTTGGAAATAAGCCGAATGTGTCCCAGTTGTTCAACTGCATATCCAAGTACGTTCAGAGAAGGAGGCCTCCCAGGAGGCGACCTATCACCGCTTCGAAGAGAAAGCTCCTCAGAAGACTGAGGTATACGTGGAGAAGAAGGAGAGCTTGACTGTGAACTTAATTCTGCGGAAAAAATAGAGGATTTATGTTTCTCGTTGATCTAGAAAGAGCTTGATACTTTATTTTTGTTGTTTGTAATTCGCACCAACAAGAATTTTCCAAATCAGAATTTATTTTAATTAATATCGCCTTTTTAACCCTTTATATTTCGGTACAGTGCGTGCCCTTTTTAAAGAACTTTTAACCTAAATATTCAAAATTTATAAATATTGAAAACAACGAGAAATATATGAATAATTTCAAAAATAAAACATTTACCCAAATGAAAGTAGTTTGAGACAAACAATAAGATTAATTTCTCAGAGTGAACACAAGCATCAAAAAATGCATAAGAACTATTTCGATTTGAAACAGTATAAGTAATGGACCTTTATAAACATTCGACAGGTTTTTACTGAAACAGCTGATGAGGATGCATGAAAATAAATTTAAATTTAAAGTATGAGGAATTTTTTAACTAAAAAGATATTATTTTCCTTTTAAAAGATGTACGTACTGCACCGAAATCTAGACGATTGAAAAAGGAGTTTTTGATTAACATGAATTCTGAGTTGGGAAATGGTTTTCAACTAAAATTTGATTGTACTTTTATTTATACTTAGAAGAGAAGTTGTGCACGAAAACTTTCAGCTTATAAATAATCGAGGCTCGCCATGTTTGAATTTAATAAAAAAATCCGAATCAATTCTTTGCTCGTAAGGCTAACTGCATCTTTATTGGATGAAAAAAAATAATGTTGTTTTTAATTAAGATTTTCAGCTTGATATTTCAACTTTTCTCGAATAAATTTGTCTTTGTCGGTTGAAAATTTAACCATCTGGTTAAAAATTATATTGTATACCTAAAGAGTAATTTTCTTCATGCAATCTTAGTACACCAAACTCTCGCTTTCAGTCACCTCATTCTCAGCGTTCCTAGAACTGCTAGCTCCGGCAGTTTCTCAGGGGAGTAGGACGCGATCGGTTGCGAAATTATATATATATTCCAATTGGAAATGAGTCAAACGACCCTCACTGTTTACGTTTCTATCACCCCGAAATCAGTCCAAGGCCATTTGAAGGCAACCCCCAAAACTTGTCTGGAAGCAAGAGTTTGGTGCAGTATATTATAAACCAAGGAAAAAGGAAAGACATTGTTGATGAATGTATTTCGTCAGTTAGAGTTGTAGGAGCCAAACTGAATTGCTGCTTTTTAATTTCGTAGGTATGTAATGACCACTACCTAGGTGGAAATACACAACTGGCGCAATACTGGCCCATTAGTAATGGTTCTGTAAATTTTCTTGTTTTTTTGCCTACTTTGACTAATTTTTCTTCATGTAATATTTTATTCTTGCGCGTCTTGGACCATTTCACAACCTTTCACAAAGACATAAAATGTCATTTTTAATGAGTATTTAATATCAAATCCTTTTAAACGTGTGTGTAGTGTTTTTCAATTCAGGAGTTTAAGAATATTTCACAACAATGAACAATTATACAAATTATAATTTTTGTCTAAACAATCCCTTGAAGAAAAATGGAAGAAAGTTGTTTTCGCGACATTTTTATTTATACCTTTTCAAAATTTTAGAACAAGTGAACCATATCATTAAATTTTTTTCTGTTTTTTTAAATTTTTGCCATCGAAATAGTACTCTCCCGATCGTGGGGCCAGCCGTCCGCCAGTACTGGGCGAATTGCTGATTATCTGTACTGATGATACTGGGCCAGTACTGCGCCGGAGGTCAACTCTGGCGGACTATTGATTTTTCCACCTGTGTACATATCTATGACGTCATAATTTTTGATGACATAAAGATACAAATGGCCATTAGAAGAATGTAAGCGGGAAAGTAGAACATTATGTTCGCTCTTCACTCCTCAAAAATGGTCTTATTCATGCGTGTATTATATAAAATATAATAAAATTCGTAGATATATTATATTAATTTATTTACCAGTAGCAGCAAGAATAACCACGAGAGTGAAAACGAAAGTATAGATGATCCTCATTTTCTCAAAGTAGAAAAGAAACTAATTAATGCTTTAGTGAATAATTTATTTAACAGCTGTAACTAAGGAATATTCCACCGCATCATCATAGAACAAATTTACGCAGTTCCGAAGGTAGGCTTTATCTCACATATATGTGAGATAAGGACGTCATTGGTGCCAAGATTGTCCTCCGGAGATAATTACATTATTCTTTCTTTTTGATAATGATCATTATAATTATTACATTTTCGTCTCAAATACAAGGTATTGGTGTAATGTGAAAATTGAATTGGCCAATTTCGTCTAAATTCGTCATTTTTCGATTCATTGATTGAAATGTAATGGGTTTTACTTCAGTTTCTGCCTGTTGTCTTTTTCTATTCAGACTTAAAATTTCAGGGAAAGTGTCTGATTGGATTTTCCTTTGATACACTTTTGACCACCAGTTTTTGTTTATCAATCGAAAATGGAACTTTATCAAAAAGATTTATTTTAGATCGCAATATTTATAAGTGCCTTCATATTGTGATTTTTCTGCTTATTCAAGTATAGTTGAAAATTAAGTTTCTCAAAGCTCTGTAGTCTTTGAGATACACATTTTCTTTGCCCAACTCGCGCCGCACGCTCGATTTTTGATGGACATTTTTAAATGTTTATTTTCTGAACCACCTTAAGATAAATAAAAAACTACAATACTTTTTTCATACATTTTCTTCTATCTCGCGTTGTTATGCTAAGAATAGGATTTTGGTTTTCATCTCATTTTTTATGGATAGAGAAAAATATCCTAAAAGTCTTCTTTTACATTTTTACTAATCTCACGACTTTTGGCGTAATATTAAAATTTTTTGTTTTCTGCATATTACCTATGATACATAAAAACAAAATTACGAGTTCTATTGGAAAATAGTTAGGACCTTTTGTAAGATTTTTCAAAAGCTTTAAAGACTTTTTTTCACAATTGGCAGGCTTTGGTAATAAATGAATACAAATTTGTATTGCTTTTTTAGGTGAATAAGTTTTCTATCAATTTTTTTTCGCACGAATAAAACAAAAAGTACGCGTCCTATCAAGGAGTGATAATTTACGAATTTCTAGATCTTTTTTGGAATCACGATTTTTGTTGATTCAGCTTTTTTGTATTCTGCATAGTTTGACCACAAATTGTATTCTTTTATTTTTCACTATTTTTTGTGAAATCAATACTTGAATTTTTTATTTTTCAACAAAATCGACAAATTTGTTATGATGATCTTATACGGCTTTTGAAAAGCAATGTTTTTCTTTTCGTAAAATTTTTTTAATTCTATAACTTCAGAATTTTCTTTTAATCGCAAATCGTTATTTGAGATAAATTGTTCGTATTTTTAATAATATAAATATCCGTACATAGAGCTATTAAATTTTAGAAAAAACTGTTCTCAAAAATTTTCAAAATACGCTCGCTTTTTGCATTTTTATCCAAAATGGCTGGTTAACGAACTCATCATTTCTTTTAGGACATAAAAGAAGTGAAACAAAGATCAATTTGATCCGCCCATTTTCTCGAGAGCCATCGTGTTTACGGCCGGACGGCCGGACGGACGGACGCGATCGTAAAATCCTGATCCGTTAAAAAACGATGGTAACAAATTTCGGACAATTCTAGTACTTTCCCTATCATAAATGATGAGCATATAAAAAGGAAAGTTCTTTGAATCATGAAAAACTACAGAGAAACATTTATGTGAAATATAGAACAAACCATGACATGATAAGATACGTATCCTTTATATTGTACTGTCCAAGTCAAATCAATCATTCTAACTGAAAAAAATTACAGTTTTCAAGATTTTTACCTTGAATAGAAAAAAAGTATTAGAGTAATAAGTGTGCGTGGGAGACAAGAACCTACTGCAGCATAAAAGATTTAAAAAGATGCGTCCCGTGTAGGAATCCAATCAGGGATCCGGTCGGGTCCCAGCCGGATAGCCCCGTTTTAAGCCGCGCGCTGGTCGTGGAATCCGGCCGGGATCCGGCTAAAAACGTTACGGTAAACTGGTCGGATCCCGCCTTTAATACCGGCCGGGATCCGATCGGCTAATCCGGCCAAAAAGCGGTTAAGAAATTTTGCTTCAGGCGAAAAGTTGGTAACTTTTTTTTCTTTTAAGAATCATCATGAAGATTACGATGAACTTTAAAAGTCAAATAAAGTAAGCCAATTCTGGCAAGAAACTTGGAGTCGAATTTTATTGCCTGATGATAGAATCTCATAGCAATTTGAAAGCCACGTGGTGATTTAAGGTTAGGAAAGAAGAAAGTAAAAACTGTATACACAAGACTATGTTTTAATTAAAAATAATAATTATTCGCGCACTAAGTAAATGTTTTAAACTAATTACTGAAATAAGGTTGATTTGAACCACGAGTCTCGATTTTATTTGCGAACTTCGAAGAGACGACGCGACGTGAGATCAAGCAGCACCCTCCTTCCAGGTGCGGAACTGAAAATTACTGAGTGTCTATGCAGACGACAAATACAGCAGACGCTATATTTGGCGGTAAATTTGAAATTATACAGGCTAAATATTGTCTGAATATAGAGAAGTTTATAAAAATTGTATCATTTCTGTTGTTGCACATAGCATAATCGATAACAGTTTAATTTAAAATGTTAAATTATTCCAAAAAATTTAATGTTTTTTTATAATTTAAAAGAGCTCATTTTTGTTTCATTTATCTAATCAATATTTAAATTATAATTTTCAAATAATAATTCATCTAGCATCCATAATCACATCTTTGATTATATAACGGCTTTTAAAAAATGTGTAATTTTTACAAAAACATTAACCTGACCAGTGCCCAGCCGGCTCCCGACCATGGGATATAACCAGGGTTGGCCCGGCCATTAACCGGCCGGGCCCGGACTACGTGATTCGAGAAAATTGTAGCCCGATCGGCTCCCGCCCGGTTCCTGTCCATGAAACCCAGGCAGGGGTAGCCCGGCCGGGATCCGATCAGAAACCTTGTTGTATTAGGGCCAATCAGGGAAATTTCTACATGAGGTACCTTATTTTCCTTTTGTAATAAAACCATTATAGATTTCGTTTTAGTAAAAATCCTGTTTAAACGTAAAAGATTGGTCTTTTTAAAGAAGAAAAAACAGAGCACAGTATGTAAAAATATTCAAAATATTTTCTGAATATAATAATCGTAATATTTTATCATACATACTTTTAAAACAAAAGAAACCCAGAAATGCGAAGAATCGTGACTTCGGTGGCTTCTCACGATAACATGCTTTATTTTTCCTTCAAATAAATTAAATTAAAAGAGACAGGTTGCTCATTTTAAATCTCCTAATTTTTCATATCTGTCAGATTTCCTTATAATAGAAACATCAAAAGTATTACACCTTACAAACCTATGTCATTTTAGGTTGCATGATAGAGGAAGGAACAACGAAAATTAATGTCTTATGTCATCTTTCTTCACAATGGTCAAAAAAGTACTTCCTTTTCACTAGAAATTATTTTTCGAGGAAAAAATTTCAAAATTTCAAAATTTATTCTTGAATGTTCATTTTGTAAAGAATTAAGCCTCTATATTAAATAACGTTTTGATGATAAATCGATGTGTTTTATAAGAGAAACACAGGGTAAAACAACGTTGAGTAAACTTTTTTTAGAACATGAAAATACTTGCACATTAGCAAAGTATTTTTGTAAACATTTATTTTTTATCTTTCGCATTTTCAGGGATGCCAATTTTTCACGTGTTTGGTAATCATAAATGTCTTCATACATTGGTACAGATTTGTATTTGCTTATCCATCGCTGATAATGTATGTCGAAGAAACGAGTGATTTTGAGAAGCCATTTTTAAACTATTGTGAAGAATTAAAATTCTTCACAGCAATTTGAATAATTGAGTCCATTAAATCCAACATTTTTTTCAAAAAACTAGTGTGAATGTCACAGAATAATTTTAAAACCTTGGACTGGAATATATTTCTGTTTATACCACGTTTTGTCTGGAAAGGTTTTCCTCTAATTTAGAATAATTTAAAGTCAGCCAAATCAATTTATAAAAATTTTGCGACTGATCGCAGTTTAAAAACTTGAAATTTAACAATTTGAAATTCATCAACATTAAATGTAAGTTTATCAATATTGTTTTTTTTCGCAATTTCACGGATACCAATTTTTTTACTTATTTGGCAATCCTAACCGGCATATATTGGTACACCTTTTTATTTTATAATTTAAATAATTGGATCAATTGAGTCAGACATTTCGTAAAAAAACAAGTAAAGAAGTCACAGAATTATTTTAAAATCTGTTGAATGAAAACACGATCAATTACTTCTTGGAAATTTCCACAGTAAAATATTTTAAAGTTTGTAATAGCACTTTTTTTGACATCTTAAAGTAAAAATCGCTTTTGTTTGAAAAACTAACACTTATGTTGATGATTAATTTCAAAATTGTAGGATCTTGACCCATTAACAACCAAAGCTATCAATTTTATAATATGAGTTTGACCGCAAAATTTATGGGTACAACAAAACAATAAATAGATCAAAAGTACTGTTCATTTATGTTTTTGAGTGAGCTTAATACGAGTCCGTCGTCAAAATTCGAATATTTTAAATTTAAAATTAAATATGGCGGTTTTTGCATACAAAAATAGTGAAACATGTTTGATTTTTATTTTTATAATTTTTCTCAGACATAAAATGCGTTAATATCTTAAAATTTCTTTAACTATCAATGCACAAAATTCTTAAACTTTAACAGGAAAATTTTTATATGTATGTTTTTTCTTCCAAAATGGCGGACAACATGCAATAATGTCCCGAAAACTGTTTTTTTCTATCCTCGTTGTTTTTCTCAAAAACTGCAAAGTTTAAAAAAAAGTTCCATTGTTTAAAAATGTCTTGAAATTAAACATAGAATACTGCATTTTTCAAGAAATTTTTAGAATAAAATTTTGATTTTTCAAAAAATACAAAATTTGAAATTTGCAAAATAAAATTTCAAAAGATCTGGAAAAATTCAAGAATATTCCTTGACTGATTCTAAGACATTTTTATTCTTGGAAAATTTGTACTAGAGCCTATGGATTTTGGGAAATAATTCATCTATGGTTAATTTCAAGACATTTTTATTCCATGGAACTTTTTTTAAACTTTCAAGTTCTTGAGAAAAACAAAGATGATGAAAAAACCAATTTTTGGAACATTTTTGCATTTTGTCCGCCATTCTGGAAGAAAAAAAATATATATGTATAAAATTTTGTTAAAGTTTAAGAATCTTGTGCGCTGATGGTTGAAGAAATTTTAAGATATTGAAGCGTTTTATGTCTGAAAAAACAATTATAAAAATAAAAAATCAAACCCTTTTTACTGTTTTTGTATACAAAAACCGCAATATTTCATTTTGAAGTCAAATTATTCGAATTTTGACCACGGATTCAAATTTAGCTCACCCAAAAACATAAGGAACAGTACTTTTGATCTATTTATTGTTTTGTTATAACCCATAACATCTGGTAACAAGACGCACGTATTTCTATGGATTTTGGGGAGCTGAATTCAAATTCGGTATCAAAAATCACTCATCGAGTCATGGTTGAGCCGTAACCTCAAGAAATGACGAAAAATCATGTACAGAGGCAAATAAATTTCAAAATAATGCCAGTGATGCAAATTTTCACTTCAAAAACATGTCGACAACTGTGAAGGATCAACCCTTGCCTGATATCAACTTA
>NC_046660.1:46002443-46016415 GCF_010883055.1 Belonocnema kinseyi
CTGACCTAACCTAACCTAGCCGAATGAAATTCAACCACATGTGTAGCTATGTAAGCGTACGGTTCTCAGTCTTAAATGTGTGCTATATTTAATAGGTTAACTTGATCTTAACCTAAAAATGAATCTAACTTAACAGAACGCAATGAAATTTTGCTTAAAGCAACACAACTTAACTTAAGTGTTCCCGTTGTAACACAATAAAATTCATTTCATTGTACTACAGGTGGTTAAAAATTTAGACGCACATTACTCATTTGAAGAAACTTAGAACTACAAGTAGAACTGACCCCATTTTAATTAACCTGACAATGTTTGTATCAATTAAAATGTAGAACTGTAACTTAAACATGCAAATGAATAAGAGTTTTATTTAAAATTTTTTCTCTCTGATTTTCTTAAACTTTAGGGATATATTTATACTATACTCAAGAACAGGGTTGCCAGCGTAATCGATTAGGTTAGGTCAGGTTGTGTTAGGTTAGGATAGGTTAAACCTCTATGTAGGTTAAGCCGAAGCTGAATGAAACGGTACCGCAAACACAACGGGACAACACAATCAGTTTAATTGTGTTTTGTGAGGTTAGGTTAGGTTATGTTAGATTTATTTCTAGGTTAGGCTCGAGTTGACTTATTCGATGTAGTACACATTTGCTACTGGGAAAATATGCTTCCAGAGCTTTACATTTAGTTCGATAAATTTCTGTTAATTCAGGTTCGGTGAGGTCAGGTTCTGTTGGATAAAGTTATGTCAAATAAGTTGATAGCAGGCAAGGGTTGATCCTTCACAATTTTCGACATGTTTTTGAAGTGAAAATTTGCGTCACTGGCATTATTTTGAAATTTATTTGCCTCAGTGCATGATTTTTCGTCAATTTTTGAGGTTATGGCTTAACCATGACGTGATGGGTGATTTTTGATACCAAATTTGAATTCAGCGCCCCAAAATCCATAAAAATACGTGTGTCTTGTTACCAGATCCGCACACTTTTTTTTGTGTGGCTGTGTAATTAGCAACAATGAAAATGTTAAAATTCTGAAAAAATAATAACCTTTTCAAACCTATTTTGCTAACGCACAAAATTTAAACATATTATTCAAGAAAAAAAGGTTTTCATAAACTAGGATAACTGTGTAAAAATTCTAATTAACGTCAAATATCTTCGTTATAGAATGTGGGATTTCAGGCCTATTTCGCAGAGATAAGAAAATAATTATCAATGAGCGACATAGTTTCAGAGATTAAAAAAACTGAAATTTTTTATATAATATCTAGAACAAGAAGGAAGTGATAATAATTTTTTAAATGGTATAAAAGTATCTTTAAATAAAAATTCACACTGGGCATACATTAACCACATCAATAATTCCAACAAATAATACGTTTTGACGATTTACACGTGATGAAAATTGTTTATATAATTTAAAATTGCTTACATCATTTGCAAATATCTTATATAAACAAAAAGTACTCATAACATTCTTTAATTTATGTAATTAGTGCCAAAAAATGATATCTATTAATGATTTACTAATGAAACTATTTTCTTTAAAGAATAATTGTTTGAAGAATTGTAAATTTACATAAGAAATACTTAAAAACTTGCAAGTTCAAAAACCAATACCAAAAAAAACCTTCTGTTTTTTGTAAAATGATTTAAATCACTTTATTAAAGCCTAATACCCTTAGTAACGAGTTAGGACGCATATTTTCTGTTTTATCGTAAAAAATAAAATTAAAAATAACAGAATCAAATCCTTGGACAAAGAGCACAAACTATGAACAAAATTAAAAGGCAAAAGTTGCTCACCCAAAAAGAGCCATAAATTTGTCGATAATCTTTTTTCGATAGGAAGAGTAGTCTTTTTTTAATTTTCAGAAATAGAATTAAAAGCAAAAATATGGAATTTTTATTTAAAAAATTAACATTTTGGAAAAACACAAACTACAATAACATTGTATTGAACACAATTTTAAACGTCCATTATATCTACAAATTTTCTTTGAAAAACTTTATAATAAAATTTATACTTACAAAATTGTTTTCTTACAGGATGCACAATTTCCCTTTGATTATAAAAAAATACAAGAAATGTACGTCTCTTTGAATACTAGCGCATATATTATGAATTGTAATAATATAAATCTTTTGAAATGATACATTTTTCAGGGTAGCTGAGAGTAAAATTTGATGCAGAACCAGGAGTAAATATTAAAATAAATACATAAATAATGTAGCATCATGCGCAGAATGACTCGTTCCCTCATATGTCAAGATTTGTCACGCTTTACAAGAACCCGCCCCCTGCCCTTCGATGCGTAACATCATAAGTGAACGATCCCTTACAGAATTCACAAAATTCATATAACTCCCGGAATTCACGGAATTCTAGCTAATCAGGGAATTTACGCAATTTGCGGAATTCGCGGAATTCATAAAAAATCAGGGACTTCACGGAATTTACGGAATTCACAGAATCCAAAGAATTCACGGAATTCAAGGAATTCATTAAATTTAAGAAATTCACGGAGTTTATAAACTTCGCGGAATTTATGGAATTCAAAAATTCATGGAATGCACGGAAATCATGGAATTCATTCAAATAATTCACGGAATTTAACTCGTTCTTGAAATTCAATGAATTCAAGGAATTGACACAATTTAATAAATTCACGGAATCCAGATTATTCAAAGAAATCAAACAATTCCCAAAATGAAACGAATTTACCGAATCCAAAGAATTTAAGGAACTCAAGGAATTCATAAAATTCATGTAATTCATGGACACTACGGAATGAAAGAAATTCAAGATTTCATGGCATTCATAAAATTCACAAGAATTATGGAATTCATTGAATACACGGAATTCAATTTTATGAATTTCGTAAATTCCGTGAATCCTATGAATTCGGAAATTTTTCATAAGTTTAGTGAATTTCTTCATTTTATGAATTCTTCGAATTCCGTTAATCCTTGAATTCTATCAATTCCGCAAATTGCGTGAATTCCGGACGTTTCATGAATTTCGCGAATTTAATAAATTAAGCGTATTTTGTGAATTCCGCGAATTCCGTGAATTCAATGAATGTCATGAATTCCATAAATTCGATTAATTGCGTGAATTTCGCAAACCGATGAACTCCTTGAATTTCATGATTTCAGAGAATTTATGAAATTCCATCAATTCCGTGAATCCTTTAATTCAATGAATTCATGAATTTCGTGAATTTTTAGAATTTCATGAATTCTAGGAATTCCTTGAATTCCGTGAATTTCATAAATGACATATATTTTGCGGATTTCTTTAATTTCATGAATTCCGCGAATTTCATATATTTGGTCGGGCTTGCTTCGCGGGCAGGTTTTATGATAAACCATCTGACTTCAATTTTCCATAAAATCCGAGAAAGTATTGTTCAATCCTTTAAAAATCCTTCATATATTATGAAATTCTTTAAAATGCGATGCTATTCTTTAAACTGTATTTAAATAAATAGATTTAAATCTCTCGATTTAAACCTGTTGAAAGTAAAAGTGTGAAATCTCTTGTTAGAAATTTAACGCTTTCCGTTTATTCTTGCTTAAAAAATATTAATTCTTACAAATATAATATTCTTAAAAAAATATAACTCTATTCTTAAAAAATATGCCCGCTGCGCGAGTTCGTACGTTTAATGCGTACACTTTAACTAAATCTTATCAAATATCACAAATATTTTAACCTAAATCGAAAACTGTGATTTAAACTTCTGAGGAATTATAGCCATAAATTGTAACTAAATTTTTTTTCGATTTGTTTTCAAGAAGGTTCTCAAAGCACCTGCAGGCTTGACGATAACATTCTCATTTAGAAACTCGCCTTTCGCGCTTGATACTTTAGATATACTTTAAATTTCTATCCAATTTAAAAATTATATTAGGATAATTTGCAAGCCTTATTGTCGTGTACCAGAAAATTTGACCAACATTTCAAAAACTCATCAGAATTTTTTTTTCAAAATTTTGAAAAGCCTATAACTTTTTACATTTATGTCTAGTCGAAAAATGTTACTCAAACAGTTTCTGAATTTATTAGGTTTCCAGTAAAGAATTTAAATGAAATTTTATTGTCTATCAGAAAAATGTTTTTTTTCTATTTTTCTGAACATTTTTAAAATCTGAAAAAGTATATAACTCTTATAATTTTCGTTGAATTTGTAAATCTTATTTGGATAATTTTTAAGCCTTCTATCCGTCTATACGAAACTTCGACAAAAATTTCTAATATTTGAAAAAAAAAAAATATTTTGAAAATGCTCTAAATTTTTTTATTCAGGTGACCGTACATACAGACAGATATACAGAGAGAGACACCGACAAAATATTATGATTTTTAGACTCTGTGAATGCCAAGACGTAAATATTTGTTAAAAACAAGAGATCGAAAATTTTTAAGACTACATTACACTCCTGAATGAGAATTTAATGATGTAAATAAATTATAAAGAAATACGATCAAATGAAAATGTGTGTTACAAATATTTGATCATAACCTAAAAGTAATAATAATTTAAACAATTCCTTTTCGTCTTTAAATACCCACCTCGAATATTTCTTCACGTCCTCTATTCATAAAATAAGACAATAATATTGGGTCACGTATTTTTATGACCAACTCCGCTTTGTCAAATAAAGAAAATAATTTTCCGTCAATTCATTAGAATGAAACTCTTTTATAGCTCCGATTTTAGGGCTGATGGTGGGTGGGAACGAACTCATTATATCTCGCTCAGCTTTTGTTTGTTCACGCCTGAGTGACCGCCTGAGTGACACCCGCAGACACCGCGCACCCCGCGCAGTTCCTGTTATACCTACTTACGGCGCGGCGTTGATTCTCGGAAGGGCTATAGAAGGGACGGCTACTAAAGGGTTTCACTGTACTTTGAAAATGAATAATCGATGATAATATCATTATGATAGTTTTGATTATAATTTTTTGAATAGAAACTAACATTACTTGTCAATCCTTTCTCGCTTGCACATATACACACTCACACATAAAATTACACCTGTGAATTAAATCCAAACGATACTGATTGTAGGTAAGTTATTTACCAAATAATAGAATACAAAGAAAAGAATCAACATTTCTTCGTTATTTGCATTGACAAAAATTTTCAAAAATAACTATTCAACTGCAATTCAAAGAAAAAAGTGCAATTATTTTTTAATGTTTTAATTTTAAATTTGATGCAACGTCGGGTTACAGGGATTATTATTTTCAATTTTGCAACTTTTTTAGTGAATTACTGATACACAACCTGCAGCGAGTCTTCATTTGCAGTAAATTCCGTAAAAAGGCGTGGAGAGATTGGGTAGTGTTTGCCTACATTACATTCCTTCATTTCATCTGATGTCATATGCTCGACATTACCACTTATCATATTTATTTTTATTCTCGATCGATATTTATCTTTCTTATACATTCCACGAAAAATTTCAGTATACTCTAGTATTGCAAAAACGTCGCCATTGGATGTTGATAACACAATATATTCTTGGGTTGGCGCGGATACAAATTTACCATTTCCTTCTAGCAAATAAATTCCTTTATCGGCCGGAAGAACATATTTGCGAAACTCGAATTGCCGTTTCGGATTTTCCTTGGGAATAAGCCGAATGTATCCAAGTTGCTCAAGTGTATATCCTAATACACGATTAGAGGGGGGCCTGCCCAGTTTAGGTGAATGCGATCTACCAGAAGAAGAGGATGGACCAGGGTTAAGTTCGCTTTTAGGATTCCATGTGGATTTCAGTGAATCTTGATCTGCGCGAGCTTTAATAAAACTTTGAGGGAAGATTGGGTGATGTTGGCCTACTGGACAATCTCGCATTTCATATGGGGTCAAATTAAAAAGTACGCCGCTTATCATATTCATTTTGATTCTCGATCTAGATAAATGTGTCCTATATATTCCACGAAGAAGCCCGCTATCATCTAGTACTGCAAAGATGTCACCATTGGATGTTGATAATACAATCTGTTCTTTTGTTGGCATGGGACTATACTTCCTTGCTTCTGTTCGCAATCGAATTGGTTTTCCAGCAGGAAAAACGTATCTTCGAAATTCAAATCGCAGGTTTGAACATGTGCGGGGAATAAGCCTAATGTATCCAAGTTGTTGCAGCGTATATCCAAGTATTTTGGCAGAAGGAGGCCTCTCATCAGGCGACCTGAACCTGGCGCGAAGAGGAGTTTCCTCAGGAGACTCAGGTTTACGTCGAAAAGAAGAAGAGCGACTACTTGACTGTGCACTTAATCCTGCTAAAAGAATTAGAGCATTCATGTTTCTTATTAAACAAATTTCAAACAGAGCTTGTTACTTAATTTTCGTTGTTTGTATAAAATATATTAAAATCATAAGAAAAGAATTCTGGGCAGAAAAGTTGTATAAATATCTGATTTTTTTCTTAAGTCTAATGGGCCACAAGAATTGAAAATAAAATTTGAACCAAAAAGCATTTTCAAGAATAGAATTTTTTTATTAAAAACGCCTTGCTCAATCCTTTACGTTTCGGTATAGTGAATGCCGTTTTTAAAGAGATTTTAACCTTAATAACTATATTAAAAATTTATTAATATTAAAAAATAATAAATAATTTTGTGAATAAAAATAAGAATTGTACTTGAGTAAAAGTAGTTTAAGTGAAACAATAAGATTAATTTCGAAGAGTAAAGACCAAAATAACAAGCATCCAAAATAACATAAAAACGATATCATTTCATATTTCACATTTCAGAAAACATGAAAATTGTTTTAGAAGTTTAAAAAAAATTTTGTAAGAGACTTCAATCTCTTAAAGAAATCTTAAATTAATAAAAAAGAACTTTATTATGGTTAGAGAGCACGAACAGCAGTTGATAGTTCAGATATACATAATGACAGGATACGTAATGAACGTTGATAAATATTTGAAAACATTTCACTGAAACTAGAAAGATGATAGTTTCTAATACTTTGTAAATCGTATTAATGTTTAGAATTTTTCTATGTATTTTAACTGAAATATTTCGAAATTTTTTGTAAAAATAGACTCAGTAATATATCGTATAGAACTTTTTGTCTGCAGTATCCTAAATTTCAATATTTTTAAAATGAACATCAAAAACTTAATTTATTTCTTCATAAAATTGGTTTTTCAAATGTTTTGTAAGATGTGTTGAATTAAGTGATATTCAACTTAAAAAAGAAAATTTGAATCAATTAAAAACAACCTCATCACATAATAATTAAACGTTATACTTATTTAACGGCATCATTACAGAACACATTCATTAGATTTACAATAATAGTGATAAAATTTATGAAAAAAATAAAGTCATACGTGTAATAGATTCAAATTAATTGTAACTGAAAAATGTTAAATTGACATCGTTTTTATGTTCTTCTCGATATTTGTGTTTACTTTTATAATTTAATCTTATTGTTTGATTTATTCAAACTACTTTAACTCAAAGACAATTTTTATATTAATTTACGAAATTTTAAATTTATTTTTATTATTCTTAATATTACTAATTCTGAATAAAATGATTTTTCTTAAAAACCTTCTGAATAATTTACGCATTGTGTCGAAACCTAGACGATTGAGAAGGGAGTTTTCAATAAAAATAAATTGTGAGTTAGAAAATGCTTTTTGACCCAAATTTGAGTTTTAATTGATATGGACTGTAAGAAGTTTGACAAAAATTCTGAAATTATAAATTCATAAAAATGGTCTTATCCATGCGTGTATTGAATAAAATACAATAAAGATCATAGCTATATTATATCAACTTATTTACCAGTAGCAGCAAGGATAACCACGAGAGTGAAAACGAAAGTATAGGTGATCCTCATTTTGTCAATGTAGAGAGAATACTAATTAATTTTTCAGTGAATAATTTGGTAAACAGATGTAACAAAGAAATATTCCATTTCATCATCAGAGTAAAAATGTACACGGACATGTAGGTAGACTTTATCTTACATATACATGTGATAAGGACGTAATTGGTACCAACATTGTCGTCTCAAATAAAAGCCATTGGTTTTTTGTAATATTTGAATGTTGCCGATTTCTCCTAAATTCGACTTTTTTGGTTTTATTGATTAAAATCTAATAAGAGTTACTTCAGTTTCTGCCTGTTGTCTTTTTCTATTCAGACATTAACTTTCGAAAAAAGCTTCCGATTGGATTTTCCTTTGATACTCTTTTCAAGACCACTTTGGACCACCGGTTTTTGTTTATCAATCTAAAATGCTTTAAAAAATACAAAAAATTATGTTTCACTGCCAAACTATGTGATATAAGATCATATTGAAGAAACTATTAGCAACAAGAATAGCCCATCTAAAAAATATCTACAAAT
Organism: Belonocnema kinseyi; assembly: GCF_010883055.1. Classification (NCBI taxonomy): domain Eukaryota; kingdom Metazoa; phylum Arthropoda; class Insecta; order Hymenoptera; family Cynipidae; genus Belonocnema; species Belonocnema kinseyi. The sequence goes on from NC_046660.1 coordinate 46,010,835, forward strand.
GTAATTGGAACATTTTATTCAAACTATGTATGTAAAAACAGCAATAGTAAAAAAAAGTTCTTTAGATCATCAGAAAGTACAGAGAAACGTTTCCTTGAAATAAAGAACAAACCATAACATGATAAAACACGCGTCGTTTATCTTTTATTGTCCAAATCAAATCAAACATTCTAATTAAAAAAGATGAAAAAATTACCGTTGTCAAGATTTTTACCTTGAATAAAAAAAAGTATACGCGTAATATGTATGAGTGAGATACAGTGACGTACTGCAGCACATCAGATTTGAAAAGATGTTCACCTTAGTTTACTTTTCAAATAAAAACTCTATAGATTTCATTTTATTTAAAATCCTGTTCAAGCATGGAAGAATTACGTAAAAGATTAAAAGAGGCAGGTTGTTCATTTTAGATCTCACAATTTTTTATATTTGCCAGATTTCTTAATCATAAACCTTCCGAAGTATAACTATTTACATAATGTTGTCATATTTGGTCTTACTTTCCTTTCACTAGAAATTCTTTTTCAAGGAAAAAAATGCTAAAATTTTAAAATTTAGCCCGCAATATTCATCTTTCAAAAATATCATACTTTAATATTCAATAATGTTTCACTGACAACTTGCAAAGTTCTATAAGGCAAACATAGGCAAGAACAAGGTAGATAACAAATGTCTAACAAAAAATGTCCTCCAGCTGTCCTTCGCCTATTTGATTCTCCCTGATATATGTTGCAGTACTCGAAAAACTAAGCGACACTTTTTTTTATCTGCGGAAAAACAATTTAAGGAGGTGAAACAGCCCATCAAAGATTGGGGTCTCAACTGTCCATTTTATTTTGTGTCTAAGATTATCCCGCCCATCCTACTATTATGTGTCAATCTGTTGTTTCCTTCCGTACATACCCCAGTACTTATTGATGATATTAAAATGCTACAAGGATGCAAGTTTTCGTCTGAAACTTGATTTCTTCAACAATTTATTTGCCTCGAAGCGAAATTCATTATCTCTTTTGTGGAGAAGGTTTATTGTCGATCCCCGGAAATGCGAGTGTGCCCTGTGTAACTCGGGACCGGATATCACTGGCAACGTTCCTGGTGCTATCATTTCTAATTTGCATTCAGTCGTAGTAGGAATTTTAGTAGTTAGCTTAGTTGCTCATATACTTTGAAGTTGCTGTCTTGGGGAAAAATTCAACATCATTTGGACCGAATTGGTTGACTAATTATCAACAAATTCAGAAGAGACCATTTTGATGGAAACACTATTGTCCTTTGCAGTTTCCCTGAATCCATATTTCTTCTGTTTCAACATTCTATAGTAACGCAAAAAGAAAGCCTCATTTAAACCAACCAGGATCATGCCGGTTGCAAAGGAAGAAAACATCGCCGGAAAAATTCTCATCTTTCGTCAAGCAGCTTCTGGAGCAAAACGTGTATTCGTTTAATTAACTAAAGATATAGTTTTGTCCTTTATGTCAATTTTGGAATTAGGTGAAATCACTTTTGGGATTCTGGTATCCCGTGAATGAGCTAACTATTTATTTTAATTTCCAGAAGGAAGTATTCTTTAACACAGTGTGGCTTTTTTTAATTTAATCATTTGCTGTTTTATTTGAGTTCAATTGGCTCGCTATTTGTGGAATATTCTTGACTGGATTAATTTATCCGCGGATTGTAAATGTTGTAATTAATCTTTATAATTTTTTGTTGAATTTTATTCCATATTGTTCCTGAGCATTTTATATTTCTATTTGTGCTGATATTTATTTTGTCCTATTGTTTTCCCATAAGTATTTTAAATGTGCCCATATTTTTGATGCCGACTAGGTTACATGTAAATTTTATCCTTGTCTTTTAGTCATGTGTTTGCCCCTGTTTTGAAGGTCAATGTTTTTATTGTAAATTTTTATTTAAACAGATTATAGTATTGTTTAGGAATTTCGCTAAGCCCAATTTTCTGGCCTTTAAAAATTAGGAATAAAAAATCAAATCCTATTTTAGAAAATTAGTTAATTCCGATATTTTGTCATACATTTTATCGTTTCCTTTACTCAGTTGTTTTCGCTCCTTTTATTATTATTTCAGAATAAAGAAATTTTATCTGAAAATTATTTTTTCGTAGCAAAATAACTATTTATATTTCTAGAATCATTAATTTCTTTATGATTTTATATTGAATTAGATTTTTTAAATTTACAAGTACTAGCCCCTCTATCATTTCCCAGCGACGGGGCTGAGCTAGTCGCTTATTTAAATCCCAGTTTAATAATCTTAAGTTTGAATTTATTTCAAATTTTTCATTTTTTTGTACGCATTATCTTTGAGGTTCTTTCGTTAGATTTGTGAATCCAGATTGGATTGAGCCATGGCACACACTTTTAGGTCCTGAAAGAAAAGAATGAGTTTGTTAGCCAGTTATTTTGGATTTGAAATGGATTTTACTTTCCTACACGATTACCATAACTTTTTCATTTTTTTTTTTTTTGGAAATATTGAAAATTCACATTTTTATTACACAAAAAATAATTTAAAAAATCATAAATATAATGTTGCGGTCAAACTATGCAAGATACGAAAAAAATGTTGACAAAAATTATGAACCCAAAAAAGATCTACAAACTCAATGATAATCATTTTTGGATTTTTTAGAAAATTTTTAAACAAACTACACAAGCTATGGAAAAATAGACAAAATTTGTTTTTGACTTGGATCTGAACATTTGCTTTTCACGTTTTTCTCCTGAGAGAAACGTGATGAGAATTTATTATTGGAATTTCAATGTTAGTCCTTTAATTTTGAAAGTCCTATATAAAAATATGAGGGTCCATCTGAGGGTCCAACCTGTTAGTCATATTTAATTTTGAAGACTACTTCTTCGTTATTATTATTAAGATTTGGAAGATGCGATTTTGAAACACTGTCTGTTTTTAAACCTCGCATTATAAAAATTATTAAATTTAAATAACGCTCTTCTGTTATAAATTTTAAATGATCATTCAGAGTTTACAATTGAAAAATTTCAAATGTTTAAATCTCTAGTTTGAATGATTCTAAATTAGAAGATTTCTGTAATGGGGTTTGCTTCTGTGTTTAATCGAAATACGTAATTTTTCTCTGGTTATATATTTAACTTGAAAAATACGAATGTGAAGTACATTAACCGTGCAAATAATCTTGTTTTTCCACTTTGAAGTGACGTAGCCTATTTACAAGTTTTCCAATATGTATTGCCTTCCGGTAGCGTCATGTATACACTAAGGCTTCTTATATTCTTTAATTAAAGTTGAAAATGAGTAATTAGTTAAATTTTATAATTAGATGTAGAGTTCAGCCGTAAACATTTTTTGAACCAGAAAAAAAACCAGAAAAAGACTTGCAAGTTTAATATTTTCATTATAGAAGGTATAATATATGTGCAAAATTTGCTCCCCCCCCCCAGGTGTTCTAAAATGTCCACGTTTGCAGGCCTTATGATCCCGAAGAACGGTTTTTTAAGAATTTGTTTGTCTTCGTGTAAGTCTGTATGTCCCTACATATCTCTATGTCTGTCTGCATATTCGTATGAGGGCACAATAACTTTTTAAAAAGTCATTATATTTGATATTCCTTTGGTATACTCTTTTGTTGTCAGGAACTGAAGGTCAAGTTCGTTAGCCAATTATTTCGGATAACAGTTCAAAAATTTAGATTTTTTTCAAAATTATTGAGACTACACGTGCAGAAATTTTTTTGGGACGCTGGTCGGGTCCTGATTAAAAAAATGTAGTCCTCATAGGCTAATCTGTCTAACGCCAGACCGTGAATGAAATGCCCTACCCGAAACGGCTCAGATCTGGGCATCTAAAATGGGGGCCCTCTCTGGCCCAGATATAGCCCCTTTAATGTTTATTTCTATAATTAGTAATATCTAAAAAATTTTTTTAACAATATTTTTCTCAGATTTTGTGTTTTACAAAACATCAACTTTTCAATATAGTACATTATTGAACTGTTTGTATTCCTTCAATTGATCTTTTAGAGTTTGCGTTTCGCAAAAAACTATTATGTTTTAAAAACAATATTCAAATATAGAGCGAGTACACACACATATTCATAAATTAATTTTAATTATAAATATTTTTGAATCTTTTTAATGTTCTTTTAGAATGTCATTTGTTTAAATAGCGCACATGCAGCACGTGGAATGAGATTTCAAAAGTGGGGTTATGTTCCAGAAAATAGTAAAAGCATTTAATCTATAGTTTTAATATTGCGGAAAGTCATATATTTTGTATAAACTAATGTTTTCAAGTAATCTGAATACATAGGAAATTGAAGTACAACTTCCGGAATGGAAATAATTTTCATGCTAATATAAATATCTGAAGAATCTTTTTAAAATATTCCAAAAACAGGTAAAAATTATTAGATCCTTTAAAAATAGATATTGTTGTTATAATATTTCATGCAATTTAAATGGCACTGTTAAAAAATTTTGCAGTAATTCTGTGATTTTTAATATTTATCGTATATTTTTTCGAAAGCTATCAGTCGTAGAGTATAAAAATATTCAACACAAACTGTGTATTATTGAAAGATCTACAACTTTTTTTGTAAATTTTTGTTATTGGCTGAAATAAACGGAAAAACATGAAATTCTTCTCTCAATGACAATTCTGTGTTTCCGAACTCGCAATATACTTCTTGCTTTGGCATTTTAAGATCGATGTAAAAAAAAAACAGTACCAAGTGGACAACAGAAAACTTGACATAATCTTTTCCAACCTAACCCGACCCAACGTGGTTCCGACCACAGCCAACCTATGTGCCCCCTTGCGGCCACATGTGGAAAATCCAGTTAAAACCAGATCGGAACTTAAGAATAAATTGAAAAATTTCTGCAGTGGTACAACAACATTTTGAATTTTCTCGAAAATTTAAAAATTAAAATTTGGCGGCTTAACAAAATAAAAGAAAAGTTATTTTGCGGTCATACTATACAAGAACAGGAAAAGGATGAATACACAAAAATTATGTATTAAACAATCTAATAACGTTTAATTAAAGACTTTTTGATGGAATGCGTAATTTCTGTTTTAATTATAAAAGATAAAATTGAAAATAGAAGAATCAATTTTTTGGAAGAAAGACTCAAGGTATAAATACAATTAATAGTAAAAGTTTATCTCTAGAGTTCTGCTTTATTCGTAAAAAATAGGATTGAAACTAAAAAAAATTTTTAATGCGATATAGTTGATAAAAAAATGACAAGACAAAGGATACATTCACCACTAGCATTTGTTTATATTCTTTGTTTAGAAAATTAACCAATAATATCGGATGATACATTCTTATGATTTACTCGAACTTGTCGAAGAAGACAGGGAATTTTATCACCAAAATATTACTTTGAAAATAAAAAATTGATAATAATATGATAATCATAGTTTATATTACAATTTTTTATGAGAAAAAATATTACTTACCGATGCTTTCTCGCTTGCATACAGTCTGTCAAGTTAAAGCGTGGGTGGCTTTACTCGCAGTCGGTAAGGTGTATCGACATGATTTTGGTGTCAAAATATTAAGAAGAGCTCCCTC
>NC_046660.1:46016515-46025342 GCF_010883055.1 Belonocnema kinseyi
AGGGAGCTCTTCTTAATATTTTGACACCAAAATCATGTCGATACACCTTACCGACTGCGAGTAAAGCCACCCACGCTTTAACTTGACAGACTGTACACACACGACACACATGTACAGACACAAACATGCACATTGAATTTTAGAGATAGTAAGTATAGGAATCTTGCTTAACGTATAATAGAAGAAAAAGAAAAAACAACAACATTTGTTTGTTACATTCATGTATTTTAAAATTCTTTTAGTTACTTAATGATACACAGTCTGCAGCTAGTCGTATTTTGCAAGAACTTTCGTAAAAAGGCGGGGTATGATTAAGGAATGTCTGCCTACATTACATTGACTTATTTCATCCAATTTCATATTCTTAACATCACCACTCGTCATATTCATTTTTATTATCAATCGATTTCTTTCTTTCTTATACATTCCTTAGAGAATCCCAATATACTCAAGTATTGTACAAAAGTGACAATTGGATGTTGATAACGCAATATATTCTTGGCTTGTGTTGGTACAAATTTATAATTTCCTACTAAGTATTTATCTCCTTAATAAGCACGAAAAGCGTATCATCAGAACTCGAATTGCCTGTCCTGATTAGCTTTGGGAATAAATTTAAGAAATCCAAGTAGTCCAAGTAGGAATCCTGCCCGGAAGAGATCTGGATCTGGACCTGGACTAGTCAAGAGGAGGCTACCGAGGAGAAGACCGGTCAGGTGAATAATGTCTGACACATGAGGGAGAACCAGAGTTACGTTCGCCATTAAAACGCCATTGGCACTGTAGTGTATCATAATTTTCAAAAGCTTTAACAAAACTGTTTGGGAGGATTGGGCGATTTTTGCCTACTGGACAATACCTGATTTCATCTGAAGTCAAACTATTAATTGCGCCGCTCATAATATTTATTTTTATTCGTGAATTAGTTTTATCTCTCCCATAAATTCCACGAAGAATTCCAGTATACTCCAGTATTGCAAAAACGTCACCATGGGATGTTGATAATACAAAATATTCTTGGGTTGGCCTCAGGTGATAATACATTTGATCTATTCGCATTCGAATTGGCACATAGTCAGGAAAAACGAGTCTTCGAAATTCAAATCGCTGGTTCATATTTGTGCAAGAAATAAGCCGAATATAACCAAGTTTTTCTATTGCGCATCTAAGTACTCCATGAGAAGGAGGCCTGCCCGGAGAAATCATTGACCTGGCAAGAAGAGGAGACTCCTCAGGGAAAGTCCGGTCAGGGGAATGTTGTTTGTTAGAAGAAGAGAAAGAACCTGGGCTTCTCTCGCTATGAGGATACCATTCGGAATTTAATGAATCGTAAATTTCTGTAGCTTTAATGAAACTTTCGGGGAAAATTGGGTGATTCTTGCCTACTGGACAATCACGTATTTCATCTAGGGTACAATTATAAACTGCGCCGCTTATCATATTTATTTTGGTTCTCGATTTGGAAGCATGTGTCGAATATATTCCACGTAAAAGCCCGCTATAATCTAATACTGCAAAAACGTCACCATTGGATGCTGATAACACAATCTGTTCTTGGGTCGGCACGGAACCATATTTTTTTGTTTTTGTTCGCAATCTAATTGGTTTACCAGCAGGAAAAACGTATCTTCGAAATTCAAAGCGTATGTTCTGATTTGAACGGGGAATAAGCCGAATGTATCCAAGTTTTGCAAGTGTATATCCAAGTATTTTAGGCGAAGGAGGCCTCTCAGCAGGCGACCCAGATCTGTCAGGAAGAGTAGGTTCCTGAGGTAAAGTTCGGTCAGCTGAACGCTGTGTGGCAAAAGAAAAAGAACCAGTGTTACGTTTGCCATCAGCATTCCATTCGTACTCTAGTGAGTTAAAATTTCCAAAAGCTTTAATAAAACTTTTGGGAAAGATTGGGTGATTTTTGCCTACTGGACAATCTCGTATTTCATTCCGGGTCAAATTGTCAACTACGCCACTTATCATGTTGACTTTGATTCTCGATCTAGATTTATGTGTCCCATATATTCCACTAAGAAGGCCACTATTCTGTAATATTGCAAAAACATCTCCAATGGGTGCTGATAATACAATCTGTTCTTGAACTGGCACGGGCTTATATCGCCATTCTTCTGTTATCCATCTAATAGGTTTATCAGAAGGAAAAACGTATCGTCGAAATTCGAATCTTAGCTTCGCATTTGTGCGGGGTATAAGCCGAAGGTATCCAAGTTGTTCCACAGCATATCCAAGTACGTTAAGAGAAGGAGGCTTCCCAGGAGGCGACCTTTCCCTGTCGCGATGAGGAGGCTCCTCAGGAGCCTGAGGTACACGTTGAGAAAGAGAAGAGCGGAAGTGATCCAGGCATGGTGTATCAACGCAATCTCTACTTGACTGCGAACTCAATTCTGCGAGAAAATAGAGAATAATAAAGAAAAAGTAAAATTTGAACCAAAAGGCATTTGCCTACTCAAACCTAACTGATTACATTTAAACTTAGGAATATTAAAAAGAAGAAATAAATGGATAATTTTCTAAATAAAAACAAAAATTGTACTTGAGTTAAATTAGTTTGAGTGACATAATAAAATTGTCTTCGAAGAGTGAGCACATACGTTATACAATATTACACAATGATATAGTATTATACAGTATTATATGTACAATAATAAATGTTATTAATCTTTAGAATTTCAGTATATCGGTTGATTGAAATGTTACGAAATTTTTTTATAAAAAGTGAAGATTAAAATTCCAAGAATGGTGTATCAAACCTGTTTTAAACTTACTAACTTCACAAATCCTTTATTTGTAAGAAATTTTAGTTTTTAATCTTCGACCAGTTTCACTGATATAAGCTTTATTACAAGTATAAACTAGAATTCACTGTATCTACTTTGTCATAAAATTGGTGTAATAAAAGGGTTAGTAGATATATGTGTTAAAAATAAAAATATCTTATTTAGAAAAGAAATTTAAATCAATTAAGAGCAACTTTAGGACGTAATAACTATCCACTAGACTTAGTTGGCGAGAATATTGAAGAACGCATTCATTAGACAATAATATTAATAAAATAAGAAAGAAAATTTTGATTGAGACTTGCAATAGATTTTATTTGAATTTTACCTTACCTTACATTCAAGCCTATATGAACGGTTAAGGAATTTAATTTCAAAAATTATAATTAAAGTTTATTTTAAAAGCACAAATAGTTTAGATAATAATTTATAGAATATCAAAGACAGTGATTCCATTGAAAATTTATATCTTTTCTTATTTGCCTGATTAAATGTAAACGTCATGTTAAGCTTATATGGGTGAAAGTGGCTTGCGATTAGGAACTAGAATTGCTCATCATAAAAGAGATTGTGAGACAAGAATTTCACACAGGTTCGTCACAACATTCTGAGAAATTCAATCATTACTTTGATTTTTTTAATATTAAATATTAACTACTGAAAAATCACTTTTCAACCACGTGTTATTAAGTCTGTTTTTATAAATAAATTTCGAAATGCTTCAGTCAACCTACATGCTGAAATTCTGACCGTTCATTAGATGTATCAAAGCTTTATAAAATAATGTCATCTTCTTAGTTACAAAGTTCCTCAAATTTTTAATTTTCAATTAGTTTTGCGGCTCCTTATCAGCGGTTCAGCGGTTTCAGTGCGATCCCGTCGAATTTTTTTTAACTTTAAGAAAATTTTTAATATTTTCTGAAATCGACTCAAATTTGACTTGAAATTTCGAAATCAAAGTCACTTTTATGTTTTCTTCGATATTTGTGTTTACTCTTCGGAATTATTTTTATTAATTGATTAACTCAAACTATGTTAACTCTGGTACAATTTGAATATGAATTTACAATACTTTTGTTTCAAACTTTATCTTCAATTTGTGTGGACCGTAACACATTAGAAAGAAATCTACAATTTTATATTCAGAAACTTTATCGGTACAACAAAGAATTGATTTGCACTAATCAGATCATTAAACAACACAAGTCGTGCTCGAGAAATTTCATAGGTTAAAAATAATTCAGACTCGCCGTTCTTAAATTTAACTCAAGTCATTTTATTATTATCGTTATTATTGGAATTTATTCTAAATTCATTCAAATTCATCTGGGATTCTTATTATCTTCATCGAATTCTTTTAAATTTAAAAGAACTACTAGTCAGTACTTGGCCAGTGCTGACTGGCAATGCTCCGTAGCACTGGCGTGCGGCACTGACACGATACTTTCAGTACTTTGTGTAATATTTTGTTTTCCCCATTCTAGACTTTTGAATTAATTTTTTTCTAAACAATTACAATTTATCAAAAATATGGAAGTTTGATTTTTTTTCTTTAAAAAAAGTTGTTTTCGCGATATTTGTACTGGACAATATGACTGGACTGAGAATTTCCTACCTCGATACATATCTATGACCTCATCATTTTTGAGGAAATGTATATACAAGTGGCAATTATATTATTATAAGCAGGAAAAGGGTGAATTTATGATCACTGTACAGGGCTGATAAATGTCCGTGTTCATGCATGTATTATATAAGATATAATTAAAATTATAGATACATTATATTATTATATTTACCAATAGAATTTAAGATGACCACCAAAGTGAAAACAAAAGTACAGAACATCATCATTTGTGCAAAGTAGAGAAAAACTGAACAATGCTGTAATAAATAACTTGGTTTGCAACTGTAACTAAGGAATATTCTACGACATCATAAGAGATCAAATTTACACAATTCCGAAGGTAGTCGTTATCTCACATATATGTGAGATTGCGACATTTGTAGTGCGAACATTGCCCTTCGGAGATATTTCTATCATTTAACATTTTTTATTATGATCATTATATTGATTACATTTCCATTTCTGATGGAATCTTTTGGTTTTATATCAAAACTAAGTGTCGCTAACTTAATCAAAAATCGATGTTTTTGGGCTCGTTGATTGAGAAGTTATGGTTTTTACTTTGGTTTTCTGCCTGTCGTTGTGTTCTGTCTACGCGACAACTTTGGAAAAAAGTTTCTTATTGGATTTTCCTTTAATACATAGACCGTCAGCCTGCGGCACTAAAAATTAAATGATCGTCGCTCGTATGCTCTTTGGAGATTTGACAGTAATACCCGTGTCAATTATGTGTGTGGGGTGGTCCATTAGGGGTGAAGTAGACCCCTTTTGTTGTGCAAAAGCGTCCTAGTAGGCACAAAATTTGGCGACGTCTAACGACATCGTTACGACATTTTTACGACATTATATGTCAGTGTTGTTTCGGTATCTTTACGATATCGTAAAGACATCGTCAGATCATACGATGTTTTTACGATATCGTGAAGACACCTTAACGACATGGATAGGACATCGTAAAGATCTCGTAACGATGTCGTAACGATGTCGGAAAGACGTCGCCAAATTTTGTGCCCATTGGGATAATCCTTTTTAATGACAGCAGCATATATGCCTCCACAAGATTTCGATGATTTTTGACGTAAAATGCACATATGCCAATCGGCATACCGATCGGCGGTCCAAAGTAATTCCTAACGTCAAATACATGTGTCAAAAATTTATCATTCCTATTTGATGATTGTTTACTGTATGCCGTTGGAAACTATGATAAATTATAATGATTCCTACCATATCTAGCATCGGCATACAAATTGTACTGTTCATAAGTTGTGGCATACGTATAAAAAGTTGTCAAAGTTTGTAGGTTACTTCTCGACGATTGTTGCACGTATGCTGTTATGTATATAGCTTGACAATTATGAAATAAGATGTATTTTAAAAAGGCATACGGTTCTTTTTGTCCCTAACCTCAAAAATTTACATTAAAGTTGTTAGGAACTACTTTGGACTAGCCGATCGGTATGCCGTTTTGCATATGTGTATCTTACGTCAAAAACCATCAAAATATTGTGGGGGCATATATGCTACTATCATTAAAAAAGCATTACGTTTTCCTATTTCACCCCCAATGGACCACCCCACACGGTCAGTTTTAAGGGCCATTGTTTTCAACCGGTTCTAGTTTATGAATAATAAACGCTTTTTAAGAAATAAACAATGTTATTTTTTCGCTTAAATACATAATATAAGATCAAATTAACACATAAAATTGCTTATCTTAAAATGATCTGCGAATTTTCTTCAAAGAATGATTTGATCATACGCATACTTTTCATTTTAGGCGTAAAAAATATGATTGAAAATAAAAAAATCCATTTCCCGGATAAATTTGGCAATATAATATATGTCGAAAATTAAGAACGGAAATTGTTCATCTGACAAATATTTAAAAATTAAATTAGAAATTTCCATTCATGCTAGGTATGTAACAAAAACAAAATGTGAAAAACAAAGTTTTTTTAATCATCAGAAACTGCAGACAAATATTAATGTGAAATAAAAAACAATCAATAGCATGAAAAAAATATGCGTACTTCATTGTGTACCGTCCAACCCAAATAAATATTCTGACCGAAGACAAAAGATAAAATAACAGTTTTCAAGGTTTTTACCTCTAATTTAAAAAAAAGTGTACACTATAATTTTCGTTCTAGTCACAATCCTGTTTAAACATGAAAGATGGATTTTTTCAAGAAAACAGTGCGCAATTTCTCAAAATATTGAAAAGAAAATTTTAAAAAAAGGTTCTTTGTAAAAAATTATTCATTTTTAGGTAGAAATTTAACTATTTTGTTGTAAATTTATACATTTCGTCCAAAATTCTTTTTTTTTTGGTTAGTAAACTAATCTTCTTGATTAAAAATTAAAATACACGCGTGTAGAAATTGTTTACTTTCCAAAAATTCAAACCATACCAATATTACTAATAACATTACTTGATTGTTTAAGTAATTGCAGAAAATGATAAGTTTTAACTATTCAATGAAGAAAATGTTTCTTTTTCAATAATAATAATAATACGTTATATCTGGAAAATGGTTTAAAAAAATTTTCTATCATGAGTTCTACACACGAATGCTATTTTTAATTTTTGTGGACATTTTCCGGGGAAATAGATTAAATTTCTTGTGTACAATTTACTCTTTAACCGTTCGTCGAGGACTGAATAAACTTTAATTTGCAATTTTATGTAATTACAAGTTGCGTACATTTTGATCTGACTTCAGATCAGAAAGGATATTATATTTCAGTTTAGCTATTTTTAATAAAGTAACAAAAAATAAAACAATAATTTTTTTATGCTCAAATATTTCCAGAAAAATAAAATTGGCAAATTTTTCTAAATTGAAAATTTTTTATTTAATTTCAAATGTCATGCATTTAAATTCGGTCGTGCGACTTTCTCACATATTTGAAAAAAATCAAACTTTTTAGAAGAAAAACGTGACTTTGAAGACTTTTTTCCAGCAGCTCGTTCTTCAGTTTCAAAGTAAATGACGAACACACTTTAAGAATTAAAAAATTTTAACTTATCGGAATCCGATAAATGCCCAATTCTTGGGATTTTCCGCCCCTGCATCCCCAAAATTGGAAAGTTATCGGATTTGGTCTGTATTAAATATTTAGTTCACGTTTTTATTAAATTAAAAATAATCTGAATGCAGAAAATATTGTTTTAAAACAACTTCAGTAAAACGATGTGCGAAGCTTGGGTTATTTTTTCCCACTTGAGATTCCCTAACTTCATGTGGAGTTATATTCACAATTTTGCCGCTTCTTATGTTCATTTTTACTCTCAGACGAGATTTACCTGTCTTACATAGGTCACGTGGAATCCAAATATAGTCAAATATTTCAAAAACATCAAAAGAAAAAATTTGGTGCTGCAAATCACGTTGCAGGCGTGTAACCATGAATAGTTTAAAATATGTTTTTTATTAAATACAATATGTGCCAGGGTTGGCGTAGACGTTCTGATGTCAAGAGATTGGTTCATCGTCAGGAAAAACATATCTTTGCAATTCGAATCTGTTTTTAAAAGTTTGATATCTTTTAGAAACGAACATCTTAAAAATACCGAACATTCATCTGGGACAATTCACTTAATGGAACAGGTTTTTGAAGTGTGCACCATATGAATTTGCCAAAAAAAAGCCTTTTTTAAGAAGAATGAAGCAGACGCTCTCTTACAGTTTCTTTATTCTATCGCTACCTATGTATCGCTATGTATTGCTATCTATCGTTTTAAGTCTGTTCTAGATTTTTGCGTTGATTGTTGTAACAAATGTATTTAATGAAAACACAAAAAAGGTCACATGGATTGAGATCTGGAAAGTAGGAAGGCCGTTCTATACCAACACGTGCCAATTTGGAATATCTTAGTCGAATAAAAGGATATCCGTGTATTTAGAAAATCTTTTCAAAAACATTGTAGATGTGATGTGTCGTTGCTTCAACTTGCCATTAAAACCGATATTGCAGTTTAGTATAACCTTTTATGATTTAGGGAAATCGGGTATGTATATTAAAAAGTATTATAGTATTTAATTATAATCTATGAAAAATTCACTTTGTAAAATTAATATAAGTTCAACAAAACTTGTAAAAGAAAATGTGATATTCAAAATTCACTATATTAAATTTAAGCAGGACCATAATGTCAAATATTAGAAAGATTGGAATCATTTTTTCACATTTTAAAAGAGAGAATTCTGAAATTTACCTAAGACTATAGTAATAATTATGAGGCATTTGAAAAAAATATGACTGTCGAAAATACGAAAGGACATATTCGTAACCTATCGTGAAACCCCACCAACTCACACTGCACAATTATAGCACATAAATACGCACATTTGGACACATAAAAATGTAGAATGCACAGCGACTGATGTAACTAACTTAACCTTTA
>NC_046660.1:46025442-46029536 GCF_010883055.1 Belonocnema kinseyi
ATATTTTATATGATAACTGCCTGAATACGGCCATTTCTCAGGCTTTCGGAGCGAACATGAAGTCTAAATTTCTAGCATATATTCATATAATGGTTATTTATATATTTATGCAATTTTAAAATATGACGTAACATATGTATCTAAGGTGGAAAATCAGTAGTGCGACGGAGTTAAATACAAATTTTAAACGCTAATTAAAAATGGCATTCTTTGTCATCATCAAAAGTTGTAAAATAATTTGAAGCGCGGAAAAACAAAATATTACACGAAGAAAAATAAGTCAAAGTAGGCAAAAAAACAACTACAGAACCAGAACTGGTGGGTAGTGCCACAGTGTGTAGTGCAAGAAATAAATAAATTTTTAGCAATATAATATAATTTTTAATTTAATAGTTGAATTTTTAACCTACAATAAAAAAATACATCTGAATCAATTAAATATTGGTTTGAAGCATCAAACGGTGCTTTCGCGCTCAGTCAAATGCATACATAATCAATTTAAAAGCATATGCTATTGTTTCTTATTTTTTTCATTCAAATAAAATATTGTTAAATTTAGAAAAAAATGATTAGCCTCAACTGGAAGTTTCATAGACCTAATAGTAAAATATTGTAAAGTTAGCTACACGTGAAATTTGAAGCAAACGATATGTCCCATAAATTGATAGCACCATGTTCTCAATGCTGAAGGGCGATGCTATCATAATCTATTACTAGATATTTTAGATTCAGAGGCGGAAAATATTGATTCAAATGCAAAATAAATTTGTTTTCCAGAAGTTAAGTCTAAAGAATTTACACCTTTTTCAACCTCTGACAGATACTCCTCCGTTTACTCGCATTTTTTTTGACATTAGTTCCTAACTATATACTCCATACATTATTCTAAACTAAACTAACCGCTGAAACTGGTTAGGGAAGACGTATTACTTATAACTAATGAGAAACTCACTTTTTCAAAATATCCGCAATCACATGCCTTATCCCTAAAGCTACGACGTCACGCTGAGTACGATACGTGTTGAATTTCGAAAATACGTTTTTCTAGCTGGTAAACCACTTACATTGCGAACAAAAACAGGAAGCTACGTTCGCGCGCCAACCCCAAAAACATATTGTGTTATACACTGAAAGAAATTTTATAATAGTACTTTTTATTTCAATATTCATAATTCATATAGTCGATTACGACTTAGGGAAATCGTGTAAATATTAAAATTATTGTTAGCGTAATTACGAAACTTTAAAATTAAAATATGAAAACGTAATATCTTTAGAAAAAGAATTGGTATATTCAATAGCAAAGATTGATATTTTATGTATTAAAACGCAGAATAAGAAAAATTTATAATGACATATTCAAATAGTATAAAAGCTATTATAGGAATTAATAGATAGAGGTACAAAAGTTAATGTGAATATTATACAAACTCATATAGTCTAAGAGAAAGTAAAAGGTAATAAGAGATATATTTATTTTCTGTGATAGACGCTAACAGAAATTGTAATCTTCAGTTAAGGAAATTGTAAAACACTACCTCGTAGCCGAGCGCTCACGATGTGAATCGGAGAACTTCGTGTTTCCCGCTAAACTGGTCAAGATTCATGTACGGACACGTGTTTTCCAGTGTTTTGTTTTTAATGCAAGAGTGGTATTAATTGGCTAAAGTATACATTTTTTGTGTTATTCAACTAACAAATTATTAAAGTTATTAGTTGAAAATTTCAAAGATTTTACCATCAGGTATTGAGCATCAGATTACAAAGAATTGCTAAAGATTCTAGAAGGTTTCATATGTTAAAGATTCTAAAATATTTAAAAGAATTTTTGAACATTTTACAAAGATTTATGAACGTTTTACAAAGATTTTATGGATTTGAACGATTTAAAAGATGCGTGTACATTAGGGTGGTCCAAAATCATACCTTTTGACATTTTTTTTTGGATTAGAGGGCATGCCACCCCTCTCCCAAATTTGTCAGGTTGCCGGAAAAAAATTCTCTCCAAGTTTGAACCAAATCAGTTAATATTAAAACGTGCCGCAAAGGCCCTGAAAATCCCATAAGATTAAGATGGGGAATTTTGGTTTTCGAAACAATGCCCATTTACCCAAAATTTACACATAAATGCTCTGTTTTTCCCTTTTTTGCCATAAATTATTTTTAAGTATTTTTCAACTAAATAACAATTGTCTAAACAATTTTTTTTGTTTAAATATTTTTTTGCACTTACTTATTGAAAGGTAGATTTTTTACGTTTGATTGGACAATTGGACATTTTCAGGAATAAATAAATTTTGTTTGCTTAAACAATTTTTTCGACAGTAAATTTTGGAATTTTTTATTCTTTTGCAATTAATCTTGTAATTTTTCATTGTTGAGAGTACAATTTGGTGTTTTAATTTCCAGTGACGTTAAAAAAATACAAATATTTCTAATTCCTTTAAGAATGCTAACAGCTAATCTGCGGGATCAACATAAACAAAAAAAACTTACTTTGAGCTTTCAGAGGACAAACGAGTTTGTCTACGAGGGTGGTTTAAAGGAAAAAAATGATAAAATAAATTTTAGAACGACAAAATTGAATGTAATTTTTATAGAATGAAGTCTTACTAAAAAAATTAACTTTTGAAAACCAATGTAAAACATTTTATGAACAAATATTAGCTATTTAACGCATTTGCTTAACGTTTAAGTATTTAACAATAAGCAATATACTTAATTGAATTGAGACCAAAATCAGATTTCTGAATCACAATTTCCAATAACATGTTACATTAATGTTTAATAAATTTATTAAATAATGCGATAATGGTTTAGACAAAAAATTTTGCTCTTTACAATGATAAATTACTACAATAATTGCAGAAAGACAGAAATTTCAAACATTTATGGTCGAAAAAAAATGTTTAAACAAACAAATTATTTAAACAAATGATTATTTATTACAAAATAAGTTACTAGTATCTAAATGACGTAGATATTTAATAATAAGCAGCAAAGCTAACTAAAGTTAAAAAAAACTAGAGTTTTATACCACTTTTTAAGAAAAAGTTGCAATTAAATAAGTAAGTGCAAAAAGACTTATTTAAACAAAAGTAAATTGTTTAAACAATTGTTAATCAGTTAAAAAATACTTAAAACTATTTCACTTGACAAAAAAAATAATTTATGGCAAAAAAAGGGAAAACAGAGAATTTATGTATAAATCTTGGGCAATAATGTCAATTTCAGTTTTTTGGGGCTCTATAAGGTGGGGGGGGGGGAGTGCATCAAAATTTAAAGTAATTTCATGGAAATTATTAATTTGAGACTTCCCAACAAATTCTTACTCTCTTCCGTAAGATAAGTTTAAATCCAGAAACCTGAAACCCATTTTTTAGAAAACTAAAATTCACAAAGATTTCAAAATATTTCACTAAAATTTCCCAAAGATTTTGGACATTTCATAAAGATTGCAAGGATTTCCAAGATTTGAAAATTGCGTTTACACCAGATTCCAAAATTTTCACAAAAATTTCGAACATTTCAAGAAATTGTGAAGCTTTCAAAAGAATTTAAATATTTCAAAGACGTTTAACTATCAAATAAGGTTATAAAAAATTTGAGAAGATTTTAAACGGTTCAATGATTTCAAACAAACACAAACGGTTCAACAAACAAATTTTTAACTAAACATTCACAAATATGTCATAAAAATTTTATAAAGATTTCAGTTATTTTAAAAACTTTAGGGATTCCAAATATTTTTACAAAAATCGAGAATGATTTTAAAGAAATTCACAGAAATTTCAAGATTTACAAAGATTTTAAGAACTTCAAGAGATTTTATCGAATTGACAAAGATTTCAAAAGGTTTAAAAGATGTCAAGGATTTCAAAGACGACTTGTGTTCACGAAAAAATGAGAAATTATTTTATTTATAGCTCTTCTTTCTTATAAATGGTTGGCTTTGTAATTGTATAATAATATACTTCATATAAACAAAATTTGTATTACTAGGCAGTCTGATAAGTACCTGAAAATTCTAAGAGATGGCATTAGTATTCACTAATGTGAACCATTTTCGTCGAGCTTGATCCTTCAAATGACGC
>NC_046660.1:46029636-46035960 GCF_010883055.1 Belonocnema kinseyi
TTGTATTCACCAATAGAATTAAAAATGACCGCCAGAGTGAAAACGAAAGTATAGACCATTATCATTTTCACAAAGTAGAGAAAAAACTTACGAATGTTTCAGGGAATAATTTTAATAATAACTGTTACGAAGGAATATTCCATTAGATCATTAGAGTAAAAAGAAATACTTAAGTAATCTTTATCTCACATATATGTGAGATAACAACGTGGCTGGAAATGGTAGCCGCCACAGCAGATAAAAAAAAAAGTTTTCAATGACTTCCTTCAGCTTGAAATTTGTGAGATGATATTTAATATATTATTTAAATGAACAAAACCGTCATCTGGCTCAATGTAGGTGGAAAACCCGCCAGCTGGTCATGGAAACATGTGGAAAAAAATGTAATGCAGTGATTTCCTTCCGCGTAAAACTTCGACACGTGATAATTAACAATGTATTTTTTATAAAAATAATTGTCAGCTGACTGTACCTGAGTGGAAAACCCGTCAGGTGAGGCAGTGAAAAGTCTCGTGAGCGAGGCTTGCCTATATATAATACGCTAGCTGACGCGTTTTCCACCTGCTGACTTTGTTTAATATTTCAAGTATTATGACCACTATCATCAAAGAAATTTTGAAGCCGAAGGACATAATGTATGCAAAGTTATCATAAGTAAATAAAATATAGAGTAGAAACATGAAATACAAATAAAAATCATTCCTGGAGTGCCTAATATTGTAAATTGTTTTCAAAAGTTTTTTTCACATTTAAATTGTAATTCAAAACAAACGTTAAATAAATTTTAAATATTATATTAATTATTTTTAAAAAATCATAAAATGTTTATAAATAATTTTTTTATAATACTAAAATATGCTAACAATTTATTTAGATTAATTTTTAATTCCTTACCTCTGTGCACAATTTATTAAATATTTTTTTAAAGAAATATAATTCGCACAGTAAAATTACTCTTTTTTATAATAATAATTAAAGCAGTAGTTCGTTATTATATAATTTGTAAGTGTATGTAATCAAAAAGCCAAAAGTTTGTTTCAGTTTGGTTGAAAATTAATTTTTTGAACTGAGAATTTAAATGTCCATTTTTTGTTGAAAATTAATATTTTCTTTATTAAAATTCAAAAATTGGGGTAAAAACTGGTCTATGTTAATTAAAAACCTAAATTCATCTATTTCGTTCAAGTATTACAGTTCAATGTTTATCAATTTAGTTGAAAGTTCATCTTTTATGTCGGAAATAAAATTACTTAGCTGAAAATTAAATTCTTTTGTAGAAAATTAATTTTTTTGGTTGAAGATTCACATTTTTTATTTCAAATTTAATTTTTTTGTTTGAAATATGAGCGTGAAATTTAATTCTTCCGCCGAATCACCACCCTGATACGGACATAATAGATCAAAAAAAAATTTTTTCATGGCCCGCACATCCTGTTTAAGTATTTTAAACTTCAAACACGAGACTTTTGGGTGCTCCATCGAAGTCGCTCGTTTTTTTGAGACGATCGACATTGAGAAAAACAGTTGGTTAGACCATCATTTTTATAGCGAGAAGTTAGCGAAACCAAACTAAAATAGTCTAAGAATGGTAAATTATCATCAGGCTGTGAAACACTATCCGAGGAAGCTGCCGTCATGTCTAACCTAACTCCTTATTGCGTTTTTTGTCAAAAGACAACTAACTTAAAGTCCTTCAATGAAAAATCTTTGAAAAAATGTAAACATGTGTTGACTGTAAAAAAGAATAAAAATTTGAGCGGTAGTGAAAAAATGGTGCCTGCAAACGTGAATAATTTTCAAATGTATCATACGGTCTGCTACAGACGGTTTACTGCTTTACCGTAAAAATTCAGAGTCTCTACCCCAGCACCGACAAAAGCAATGTCTATCGAAATTACAAGGCATGTATATCAACATAAAATATCAATCATTGTTTTCTTGATACAACTTATTTATAGAAGTATTTGTATACGATGAGGCAGAAGCTATAAGAGAACTATCTTGACACTTATTGATAAAGATATGTTTAATTGTTTCTTTTGTGGAAAAGTAAGGAAAAGTGTTAATAACCGCGAAGAAAAGTTATCAGTTTTTATGGAAAATGGAAGTGATTCAGTTAAAAGCATTGCCATACAAAGCGATGATCCCCAAACGAAAAAAAAAGATAGAAAAGTTGCCATGAGACACACACGTATTTCTACATAAAACATATCGTAATAATTATATCACTTCACGTAAATCTAAGATCAGCAAAGAAACAGAAAAAGATTAATGGCATTTTGCTCATGACATTCGTGGAGAATCTTATGAAGTCGTTGAAAAATTTGTAGTTGAAAAGATTCATGAAAAAGAGGAGTCCTACTTTTTAAAATTTCTGAAAAATATTTTTATTAATCATTTAGAATGTAATAGCCAAAACTTTGGATGTAAACTTTAATACCTTATCACTTATGAGATCGGTTATTGCAAAAATTTTCACAAAAAAATTAACATTATAACACACAACGCTGAACTACTTATTCAGCCGTACAACGGTATCGATATTAAAAACGAATGTAGAAAATATGATATTTTAGATTTCTTCATTATAAATGAAGAAATCAATAATATTAAAGCTGCGAAGTCACAAAACAACATTAAAACAAAAGATTTGATATCCGGTGAGTGCGAAATACCAGAATTATTGACTTAATTTTATAAAAAGGTTTTATCAAGAACACATTATAGACGTAATATTAGTAAAAAAAACTAAACGAATAGCTCTATCACATTCGGAAGATCTTGTGTATGGTGTATCAAGAGGCGGTATTAAACCGTTCAAGCAAATTTTTCTGGATATGATCGTCAAAAGTTATAAATAAATATAAAACAGCAAAAAAGTTATAAATATTTTGAATCGGTATGGACAATGTTGCAGTTATACGTCATTAGAAGGACTTGAAACTTCGGTGACATTTAGTTCTTGTAAAAGTTTCCAGTTTTGCCCTGACGGTATCTTACGAACACCTGGATTGTGTACTGGCGTTGCATTCGATAATTATGATAGATTCGTTGACACGGCAATAGGAAAATATACTTTTCATGATGCAAATCGAATTATTTTTCCATTTTGCAATGTCTCTATTTTTGAAAATAATGAAGTGAATGTGTTTCGTCGGAACATTACCAACATGGCAGAATCCCGTGGTTCAAGTGTCTTAATGTTCACACGAATTTGAATAAAGTAATAATCCTGACACTGTCTTAAAAAATGACGAAACAAGGGAAATAAATAAAGTACTATCTAAAGGGAAAAAGCCTTTTGGCAAAAAACCCTTTTATTAACATCTGTGAGCTTAGATTCCACCAATTTATGGTCATTTACAAAAATCTAAACAAGTTCTTAAGCCCACAGTATTACCATATGGTTAACACTCGCGAGGCCTCGGAATACAATTAATCGGACATGCCCGTAATGCATGTATTGATTACGTGTAAAATTAATTTACCGCAATTCAATATACTATTGTTTTGATAATCGTACATGTATTTAATACATGTAATTGCTAATGCAAATTAATTGACATTAACAATATTAAGGTCCAATTGTGAAAATAATTCGAACCGAACGCGTGTATTACACTTGTCGGAAACAAGCTATAAGAGGGTAACCCTAGACAAGTCGGTTGAATGAACGATACTAAAAAAAAACTTAGTGTGAGTTTGACTCCACGCTAATGAGAGAAATCGTTCTCTCTCTTTTTTCTTCAAGTCGCGGCGGCTCGAAATAACGGAAAAAACCGAACATATACGAAGTTAGTTGTTCGGCACTGCGTTAGCCGTTGAATCGTTGCGTGGCATATTCTAACAAGATCTAAAATCCGAACAAATAAGCAGAGTCAACAGAGAATAGCACAAAAATACGCAACTGTATATCTAACCTTCGGTTTTGACTGAAAAGAATGTTCACTCGGAAATCCAAAGTAATGTTGAAGATGAAGAAAGTATTGAAAACATCATTGATAGCAGTAATCCCAACGCTTTAAGGCCGCAAACTTCTGTAAAATATAGATGTCGTTCTGATATAATCGCACACGAATTAGAGCCATACAAAGAACCGCCGCGACTTGTTGAAAGTATGATACCAATTGATTCTCGATTGCGCTCAACATCTCCTAGTCTTAAGTCAGCGCTGCATATTAATTTTGCATAGATGATATCTTTTTATTTACGAGTACCTAACATCCCGATGTGGGTAGGCTTTAACAGCTTATTGTATGTAGATACATCTTTAAAGCAAAATGTTTGCTATTTAACAACCATAAATGCTTCACCATCGGATAAAGCTGTCGTCATGGAAACGATGAGTCAAAGCTTGAAAGTAGCTTCTGAGTGTGGAAAATAATACATGCAGATGACATATGATCTTGCAATTGCGAAAATTGCCTTGCAGATACAAAGCACTGAAAAAGAGAAATTCACTAAGTTGTTTTTCCATCTTGGACCGCTTCATGTTATGATGGTCTTCTTTAAGGCAGTTCGCAAGTTCATTGACAATTGTGGACTAACAAACGTTATTCTTAATGCCAAAATGCTTGCCAGTGGATCAGTAAATACGTTTATTACTGGGATTACGTGTGCAATTACAAAAGGGATCCTTTGGTCTCAAACGAACAACGAAAAGTTTCTCAAGGCAGCCAATTGATTTAGGCACGGAACAAACATTCAACGCGGATGCCGCTAATAAACTTACCTTTATTACTAATTTATTATCAGCAAGACAGCGATGGTTCCGAAGTCATACAATGAGAACAACATTTATAAGTCACACAATAGCGAAACCTGGGTTGAGGAAACAGCAAGATGTGACAGCAGAGTTAAAAAGAAGTCATATTAAAATAACATTGCCCAGCTTCACGCCTTTTAGATTCCTTAAAGAGTAACACTTACCCATTTGTTAATAAGCTGGAAAAAGAATGTTTGTATCACATTACCACGGGCGAAGCAGCGCCACAACACGTCATGAAAGACTTCATTGACGTCGAAGAAAAGGGAAACCAACTTCGAGAAGAGCTTATTGAAAGGTGTGTCAATGATCCAAATGCATTTAAACAAGTCATTCCGCATTTAAAATAGTACACTTTCGCGGATACTATCAAAAACAAAAAAATTCCTCTTGTCTGGAAAGAAATGGTGTTGCAAATGCAACATGATATATTTGGCCAGCTTTTCCACATTTCGCTGAAAAAAGAGCTTGTCACACAGAAGGTGCTTGCGTATCCGTTAACGCCAGTGCCATTTTCTATGTGTCACGTTGATGATTCCGTATGCAAAACTGATAAATCGGTACTCTTGCAAATACTTGAAAAAGAAATAACATCTGAGCCACCTAGAGAAGCAGATGTCATGGTGTATGATGGTTTTTTCGTTTTACAATTGATGAGAGATGTCCATAGTAACTTCGGAAACATTTCAAAGAAAATTTTAAAAACAATTTTTCAACCTCCGCACAAACAATTATCATCGCCCTTGATCATTATATTTTTCCATCGATCAAAGACACTGAGCAGAAGCTGCAAAGCATTGAAACGACGGCTTTCCACATCAATGGTCCCGATCAAGTTAGAAAGAGATTTTTATGTTGAAATGAAAAATGTTAACTTCAAAGAAGCGCTTGTTAAGTTTGTTATTCAAAATTAGGCGCAAGATTACATGGTGCCATACATAACTAATAAAGAAATTTATTTAAATTTTGATAATTGTTTTGAGTACATTGTCAGCAACGCCAAAGTAATCAGAACTGTAGAGCAGTCACTTACGTTTACTGCTCCTAAAGAAGCAGACACCAAAATGATTTTTCACGTTTGTAAATTTTATTTTGATGCTAAAGTTAGGATCCGTTGTTCTGACACCGACCTATTAATAATTGTATTAGCAAATATGAATAAAATGTCACAAAAAATAAAGTATACGTGGAAGTTGGTGTTGGAAACCATCAACGCTTTATAAATGTATCACAAATGTGTATCTGTACTTAATGCTACATTTTTTATTGCAGACGAAGATGATAAAAACGAGGAAATCGACATGTCGTACGAATTTGACAGTGTCTCGTATAACGAATCAGAGGATAATGAAAGCATTCCATTAAAATATGTAGATTAAGTACATTTTTTCATTGAAGTAAAGAATGTGCTCAAGTTAAAGCGTGGGTGGCTTTACTCGCAGTCGGTAAGGTGTATGGACATGATTTTGGTGTCAAAATATTAAGAAGAGCTCCCTCTTTCATGCTTTTTCATTTAACATTCAGTTTGCTTTCAATTCTCATCTTGTTATGTAGGTGAA
>NC_046660.1:46036060-46037073 GCF_010883055.1 Belonocnema kinseyi
GGGAGCTCTTCTTAATATTTTGACACCAAAATCATGTCGATACACCTTACCGACTGCGAGTAAAGCCACCCACGCTTTAACTTGACAGACTGTAAGTTAATTCCTTCTGCGTAAAAATTTCTAAGATAATAGTTGACATCATGCTCAAAATACTAAACAAAGTCAGCTAGCTGTATGTGAGTGGAAAACTCGTCAGCTAGCGTATTATACATAGGCGAGCGTCGCTCGCGAGACTTTTTACTGCCTCAGCTAACGGGTTTTCCACCCAGGTACAGTCAGATGACAATTATTTTTATAAAAAATACATTTTTAATTATCATCTGACGAAGTTTTACTCCGAAGGAAATGATTTCATTATATTTTTTTACATATTTACATGGCCAGCTGACGGGTTTTCCACCCACATTGAGCCAGCTGACGGTTTTTAGCGTTTAAATATTATATTAACTTCCATCTCACAAGGTTTCAAGCGAAATAAAATCACTAAACACATTTTTTACCTGTTCGGGGTTATTTCCCCACCCACGCATGCCAACTATGCTTACAACACACCTATCTTAAACATTTCCCAAATTATTAGGCGGAAGGAAATGATTGACAAAAAATTGTCGCTGGCTCCCGGACTATAAGATAGCACCTTGTCATTTTGACACATCTATATATAACTCATAAAATGATCATCACAAAAAGATCTACAAAGTTTCTTCAAACAATTTTTTGATCTCACACTTATATCCTAATCTTCAGTGAGGGAATTTGTTTTCAAATTGACTTCGTTCATAATTTTTTAAATAATGGCAAATTGTCTTCAGAAAGAATTAATTGTGAAAATACATTAACTGCCTCAATAATTATTCCAGGAAATTAAACATTTGTAACGTTTACAGCGTCTGTGGCAATACACTTTATGGTATACCAGGTGTATACATATGAAACCGGTATTTTTTCAAGAAAAAAACACATTTATTTCAAGAGAATGATAACAAATATTTTATTCAAAGTATGCGCTCTCG
>NC_046660.1:46037173-46062965 GCF_010883055.1 Belonocnema kinseyi
CAATACGCCAATTAGCACAAATGGTAAGTTCCGACAGTGCCTACAAGTGTTCCTACTGGCCGCTAAATGGCAATACCGGTTTCATATGTATACACCTGGTATGTTTTCGAAATGTGCATCATATGAGCTCACACAATAATCAACCCTTGTTTTAACACACTGAAATACATGCTCTTTTGCAGTATCAGTAATAACGTGAACAGCTTTCCGAGGAGCCGTCTTAAGTTGCTCTAGGCTTTTGGGTTAATCAATGTAAGAAACGCCTTTACTGAAGTCTCACAAAAAAAAGTCACATTGGTTGAGATCTGATGAATAGGGAAGCCTTCATATGCCACGAACTGAAAAGTTTTAGTATCCGAGTCCAATAAAATTATGTCCGTATATTTTGAAAATTCATTCGAAAAAAAATGTGGGTGTGATACGGCGTTGCTCCATCCTGCCTGAAGTAGTAGTGATTCTTTATTAAACTTGGTTTCTTCGCGTTAGAAAAGAGGTTCTGTTTAAAAAGTTGCTAATGACTTTCGCCAGTAATGGCACCTTCAAAAATAAAAATTTTGTTTATTTACGGAGTCACTTAACCACAAAATTCCAGTATTGCTGAAAAAAATGCGATTTGTATCAATCTCTCCATCATTGAGCATTTAGGTATCTGCTTAGAAACCTTCCCCCGCTTGGCCATCGAAGCACATGTTAGCATTTAATGTGTAGATATTTAAACAGGATAAAGATTTGAAAAGGTTTTTAGGATTATTCTCAAAGTTTTTTGGTTTAAATTGAGTGCCTGCACTGTTTTACAAATCGGGGTATTAGGGTGTTTCTGAAAATATTCCTCCACCTCTAAAATCTGTTTACATTCCCATCATAATGAGAAGGTACTGGTTTTATATAAAAAATTTGACTTAATTGGTTTTCATAAATTCTCCCAGTTTTGAAACCCCTTGAGTCATAAGAAACGACTCTAATGAAAATATCTGTCTGTAATATGTCTGTATTTTTCAGACGCGATAACTTTTTAAAAATGAATTAGATTGTATTAAGCTTTTGCACACTTTTTCAGGGCCTAAAAAAAAATATTATGTATGTGAATTCAAAAAGTAGGATCATTTTCAACATTTTTGTGAGTATTTTTTTTTTAAATATAGGGAATCTGCATAATCATAGTCGACGGGAAAAAAGTTACCGGGAAAAAAGTTACGACAAGGAAAACATGTCTTTTTAAACTTTCTGAAAGATTAACATAATAACTTTTTTAATTTTTTGAAAAATAGGATATTCACTTTTTTATTGCACAAACTACAGTAAAAAATAAATAATTTCAATTTGTGGTCGAATTACGAAAGATAAGAAAAAAGGAAAATCAACAAAGGTTCCGCACGTAAAAAAGATCTACGAATTTCTTATGAATTACTTTTTAGAAGATAAGTAGTCTTTCTTTTATTGTTTAAAAAAATTTCTTAATTGCATTTTTGGACAAGCGACATAAGCTACGAATAAAAAAATAATAAGACGAAAGGTGTTCAACAAAAAAGGAACTACAAATTTGTTATAAGAGGTTTTTTGGTAGTATTCGTGTTTTTGATTTTATTCGTAAAAGACAACATTAAATAATAAAAAAAAATTATTTATGGACAAACTACAGAGACTATGAAAACATTTATTTACAGCATTTTATCTAGAGGAGAGCTACAAATTTGGCATGAATAATTTTTTTATGGAACACGCAGTTTTTGTTTAAGTCGTAAAAACTTGCATTAAAAATAAAAGAATAACATGTTTCGAATACATTTTTTAAAAAACGACACAAGATATGAAAAAAATTAATATACAAAATTTTTGTTTACCCAAAAGGAATCTACAAATGTGTCATGAATAATTTTAAGATAGAACTATGATCTTTTGTTTTAATCGTAAAAGACAATATTAAATATAAAAAGTTATAAAACAAGGCAATTAAAATACGAATGTTTCAATATCGATGTATATTATCATTTGTAATGATATAAATTTATTAAAATGATACTTTCTTTTTGCAATATCTAAATAAGCAAACCCGGGCAGTGGTACATAATTAAATGTAATATAAGTTTGATATAAAAATTTAGAATACAGTATGAAAAAGTAAAGCTTCTGATCAAAAGCGAATGCGAAGCACGAGATTTAACGAAAGAGAATTCACAATCACCAAATTATAGTTGCAGATTCTCTGATGTTTTATTTTAGAAGGACTGTGCAAAATCATCATATTAGATTGGACTTTGGTTTTCTCTTTCACTGTCAGAAAATGAAGGTCACATTAGGTAGCCAGTAGTTTGATATACAAATTTAGAAAGTTATAACATTTTTTAAATGATTGGGGCTGCCTTTTTTCGGGATTTAGGAATTCTTTGCACGGCCATTTGTAGTACTTAGAAAGGAGTACAAATCATTTTTGCGACTTTCTTGATAAAAAAAGCATTACCAAACTTAAAACATTATAAAATTAAAAGAGGAAAATAAAAATATTAAACCAACAACACAAGGTATGAGGAAAGGTTTAAAAGTAGAATATTGGATTTTAAACCACCCACAATATCATAATAATAAGTTTTTGAATTGTCTCAAAAAATCGAAAAGTCAAATTTTGATCTTGAAAAAATTATTAAAATTTCCATTTTGCGGTCAAGCTATACAAGATAAGTAGAAGGATAAATATACAAAAATTGCGTATTAGAAAAGGTTTTATAAAATTTTTTTATTAATTTCATTTTGATAGGACGCGTAGTTTTTGTGTTAATCGTGAAAGATAAAATTTCAATTTAAATCATTGGAGAAACGATACAAACTAAGGAGAAAATTAACAAACAAAAGTTTCTTAACCAAAAAGATCTACACATATTTTATCAATAATATTTTCATAGAAAGCGTAGTTATTGTTTTGAACTGTAAAAGAAGTTAAAAGAATCAAATTTTTGGAAGAAGGACACAATGTTTGAAAAAAATTAATAGTAGAAAGTATTTCTTTAAAGGAAAAGCTACAAAGTTGTCATGCATAATTTTTCGGCAGGATGAGTAGTTTTATTTTATTCGTAAAAAATATAATTTAAAATAAAACAATAAAATATTTTAAAATGTCACACAAGATTTAACTAGAATTAGAAGCCTTAAGTTGTTGAAACAAAAGAATATCTGCAAATTTGTTATAAACCGAAATTAAATGACTATCACAGCCACACAACAACCAGTGGGTCTAGGCTTAGCCCTAATGTTAATAAACAACCTTAATCTGGCTAAATAACTGTTTTTGCGTGAACAAAGTTAAAGAAAAAATTAGAAACCTAAAATCTCATTCAAATATACTCAACCTTATGTGTTTTGATACGCTGAATTTGAATTCGCAACCTAAATTGGCCAAACAGGTGCAGATTTAGCTCTAACCTCAAAAAACCTTAAAATCTTAAATAAAAAAACCTTAAAAAAACCTTAAAATCTTAATAAAATCTTAACGCTCTAAAAAGTGCCTGCAACCAATTTTATCCTTTTTTTCTGTAACAGGGCGTTTAATACATTTCTAAAAGTACAGTATCCCTCTTCTGAGATTTGGAATCACTACTTGATATAATTTATAGCTGTGACTGTATCATCGTGGCGAGTGCCTAGTTGAACGGCATTTATGCCGCTATGACAGGCACATATAAAAAGACTTTTACACACACAAAAAAAATAAGAACATGTACGTCTGGACTCAGATTCGAGGTGTAAGTTTTCCATTATTCCGCTTTATATGGCGAAAATCGACTTTATTGGGTACTTTGAGATGTATTTTTGAAGTTAGGACCAACTTAGAACTGCTTGGCCGATTTTCGTTGTGAGTTTGAACACATCACAATAAAATACCTAAGAACATGTACGATTTCGCTCAGATTTAAGAGTAGTTTTACTAGTTTTGTTGATATTAGGGCTAAACCTAGACCCGCTGGACAAATTCCAAAGCGGATTTTATTTTAGTGCATAAAAATACATGGGATTACATGTGTCTCATACCCAGACCCGATATTTTCACATCACTAGTGGTTCTTTTTTAATGAAGATTTTCCAAAAAACGAGGTTTTCTAAAATCCAAAAAGGGTGGCTCGATTATGGCACACCTTGAAAAAATCAAAGTACACAAAAAATAAGCTAGTTAACTGTATACAAATATTTATTACTATAATTTTGAAGAATACGATATACAGCGAATTTATTGACAGTAGCCCCACTCTGGAATCATTCGTTGCAGGTAGTACACTTTACCCAAGAAAATGCATTAAGTACATGAACACATGAACCCATTCTTTTTAACATTCAGAAAGTTGAATAACGTCTACCTGTCTTTAGTTTTGTCAAAAAAAGTCTCCCATATTCGAGCCACCTTCTACAAAATATTGATGTCTAAAAAGCATAACCTTTGAAGAGAAGCATCACCATATAGCTTAAAGTAAAAGATATTTCAAAACAAGGAATGAATATTAAAGTAAAGATAGATACATAAATAAAAGCGAAATGTTCACGTTTTTGACCGTATCGACTGCCAAACACGAGATAGGAGGTAAAAATGCGTTTGTTACAGACGAAGAAGGTAAAAAAACGATAAATCACTATAACCAAATTACAGCTGTCGATCATTTCACCTTTCATTTTTAAAGTCTAAACTCACGAGCGAAGCGATTCGCGCGAATATGACGCTTCGAACCTATTCTTGCTTCAAAATTGATAATCATTATCGGCAAAATGTTACTAACTGACAATGCTATATTTTATTTTATCCACAAATAATACAAGAAGTGATCCAAATGAAGTCTAAGAAAATTTTACGGACATCTGTAACCAAAGAAAAATGGTTTTTTGCCTATAAAATTAAAAAAGCATGCCAAGCAAAAAATTGTATTATTAAGGCTGGCTAAGATCACCTACGAATAATTAAGATTAAAATTATTTCCAGGAATTTTATCGCAAAAATATTACTTTCAAAATTAATAATAGATAATTATATCATGCTAATAATTTGTATTATAATTTCTTATAAGAATTAATATTACTCGCTGATCCTATTTCGCATGCACAAACAAATACATCCACACCGGGAATTACATCATAGAGATAATAAGTATAGGAAAGTTGTTCACCCAACAATATAAGAAAAAGAAGAGAATCAATATTTGTGTATTATATGCATTGACATAAAATTTCCAAAAACAACAATTTAATTCAAAAGTCAGAAGAATAAAATGCAATGTTGTTCAAATATTTTAATTCAATTTTGATCAAATTTCGGTTTACCAGGATTATTGGGTTGTATTTAACTTTTTTTTTTTTAATTTTTAAATTTTTTGATACAAAGTCTGCAGCGAGTCATAATTTACAAGAACTTGCGCAAAAAAGTCTGGGGAGATTAGGCAAGGTCTGTCTACATTATATTAACTTATTTCATCTGATGTCATATTCCCAACATCTATCTTGTACATTTCACGAACTATCCCAGAATACTCCAATATTGTAAAACGTCGTCAGTGAATGCTGATAGCACAATATATTCTTGGTTTGGCGTTGGTAGAAATTAACCATTTCCTAATAGCAATGTAATTCCTCTATCGGCAGAGAAAACATAGCTTTAAACTTGAATAACCAGTTTTGATTTGATTCAGGAATAAAGCTGATGTTTTCATGTTGTCCCAGTGCATATCTTGGTACTCCATTAGAAGGTGGCCTGTCCCAAAGGTGACCTAGATCTGGCATGGATAGGAGGCCCCTAAGGAGAAGGCCGATCAGTTGAATGCTGTCTAGCACAAGAAGGAGAACCAGGATTACGTGCGCTATTCAAATTCCATTGGCACTGTAGTGAATTATAATTTTCAAAATCCTTTAAAAAATTATGTGGGAAGACTGGGTGATTCCTGCCAACTGGACAATACCTTACTTCATCTGGAGTCAAATTATCAATCGCGCCGCTCAACATATTTATTTTTATTCGTGACTTATTTCTATCTTTCCTATAAATTCCACGAAGAACCCCATTATATTCCAATATTGCAAAAACGTCACCACTGGATGTTGATAATACAATATATTCTTGGGTTGATCTAAGAGGATGTATCATATCATCTACTCGCATTCGAAATGATTGATAGAAAAGAAAAACGAGTCTTCGAAATTCAAATCGCTGATTCTTATTTGTAATAGGAATAAGCCGAATATAACCAAGTACTCTTAATGCAACTCCAAATACTTGATCCGAAGGAGGCCTGCCCGGAGACGATCTAGAACTCGCATCAATAAGAGGCTCATGAGGGGATGTCCGGTCAGGTGAATATTGTTTGTCAGAAGAAGAGAAACCAGGGTTAAGTGCATTATCAGGATTGCTTTCAGACTGTAGTGAATCGTAATATGCTGAAGCTTTGATAAAAGTTTCGGGGAATATTGGGTGACTTTTGCCCACCGGACAGTCTCGCATTTCATCTGGGGTCAAATTATCAACTGCGCCGCTAATCATATTTATTTTGGCTCTCGATCTAAATTGATTCGTCGCGTACATGCCTCGAAGAAACCCTCTATAATCTAATATTGCCAAAATGTCACCGCTGGGTGTTGATAATACAATTTGTTCTTGAGCCGGCAAGGGACCATATCTCTTTGTTTCTATTCGCATTCTAATTTGTTTACCAGCAGGAAAAACGTACCTTCGAAATTCAAATCGTAAATTCTTATTTGTGCGGGGAATTAGCCTAATGTATCCAAGTTGTCCGAGTGTATATCCAAGTACTTTAGGAAAAGAAGGGCTCTCAGCAGGCGAACTAGTTCTGGCACGAAGAGAAAGTTCCTGCGTTGAAGTTCGGTCAGATGAATGGTGTCTGTCAGTGGAAGAAAAACCAGGGTTAAGTGCGCTATTAGGATTGCTTTCAGACTGCAGTGAATTGTAATATGCTGAAACTTTGATAAAAGTTTCGGGGAATATTGGGTGACTTTTGCCTACCGGACAATCTCGCATTTCATCTGGGGTCAAATTATCAACTGCGACGCTAATCATATTTATTTTGACTCTTGATCTATATTGATTCGTCGCGTACATGCCTCGAAGAATCCCGCTATACTCTAATATTGCAAAAATGTCACCACTGGGTGTTGACAATACAATTTGTTCTTGAGCCGGCAAGGGACCATATGTCCCAGTTTGTGTTCGCAATCTAATTTGTTTACCAGCAGGAAAAACGTACCTTCGAAATTCAAATCGTAAATTCTGATTTGTGCGGGGAATTAGTCTAATGTATCCAAGTTGTCCAAGCGTATATCCAAGTACTTTAGTAGAAGGAGACCACTCATCAGGCGAAATAGTTCTGTGTTGAAGAGGAAGTTCCTGAGGTGAAGTTCGGTCATGTGAATGTTGGTTGTGAGCTGAAGAAGAGCTAGAGTTACGTTCGCTATTAGGATTCAAATCAACCTGTAGTGAATCGTTACCTTCAAAGGCTTGAATAAAATTGTTTGGAAAGATTGGGTGACGTTCGCCTACTGGACAATCTCGCATTTCATCCCGGGTCAAATTGTCAACTGCGCCGCTTATCATATTAATTTTAATTCTCGATCTTATCCTGTGTATTGTATATATTCCACGCAGAAACCCGCTATACTCTAATATTGCATAAATGTCACTATTGGATGCTGATAATACAATATGTTCTTGGGCTGGCACGCTAACAAAACTCCCTGTTTTTGCTCGCAGTCTAATTTGTTTATCAGCAGGAAAAACGTACCTTCGAAATTCAAGTCGTAGATTTTTGTTCGTGCGGGGAATTAGCCGAATGTATCCAAGTTGCCTAAGTGTATATCCAAGTACTTTAGGAGAAGGAGACCTTTTAGCAGGCGAACTGGTTCTAACACAAAGAGGAAGTTCCTGAGGTGAAGTCCGGTCAGGTGAATGTTGCTTGTGAACTGAAGAAGAACTAGAGTTACGTTCGCTATTAGGATTCCAATCAGCCTGTAGTGAATCGTTACATTCAAAGGCTTTGATAAAATTGTTTGGAAAGATTGGGTGAAGTTCGCCTACTGGACAGTCTCGCATTTCATCATGGGTCAAATCGTCAACTGCGCCGCTTATCATATTAATTTTTATTCTCGATCTTGCTTCATGTATTGTATATATTCCACGAAGAAGCCCGCTATACTCTAATATTGCGAAAATGTCACCATTGGAGGCTGATAATACAATATGTTCTTGGGATGGCACGCGAACGTAGCTCTCTGTTTCTGTTCGCAATACAATTGGTTTGCCAGGAGGAAAAACGTATTTTCGAAATTCAAATCGTAGGTTGGGATTTGTGCGGGGAATAAGCCGAATATATCCTAGTTGTTCAACTGCATATCCAAGTACGTTTAGAGAAGGAGGCCTCCCAGGAGGCGACCTGTCTCTGACCTGAAGAGGATGCTTATCAGAAGACTGAGGTATACGCCGAGAAGTGGAAGAGCGACAGCGATCTGGGCGGGGAGTATCAAGGCAATTTCTACTTGACTGCGAACTTAATTCTGCGAAAAAAACAGAGGATTTAAGTTTCTTGTTGAACAGTTTTAAAAAGGAGTTAGATACTTTATTTTCGTTTCTTGTATAAAATACTTAAAATAATAAGAAAAGAATTTTTTAGAGTAAAGTTGTAAATTTAATTTTTTTCTTATGTTTCACGGTCTACATAAATTGAAGGTAAGAATGGAGCTAAAAGTCAATTTCAAATGTAGGATTTATTTTTATTAAAAGTTCCTTTCTCAACCCCTTACGTTTCGGTACAGTTTGTACCTTTATCAAAAGGTCTTTAACCTAACTAATTATATTTGAAATTATTATTATTAAAAATAATAAGGAATAAATTAATAATTTCGTATATTGATATAAAAATTGCACTTAAGTTAAAGTAAGTCGAGCTTATTAAACAATAAAATCGAGTTTGAAGAGTAAATACAAATAACGAAAATAACACAAAAATGATGTCATTTTGCAATTTTTCAGTCAAATGCCTTCAATTTTGAAATTCATTAAAATTGTTTGAGAAGTCTCAAAATGAAAACAAAATAATACAGTGAAACTCTGATATAGAGGGGCCCCCCGACATAGTTCTTCCGAGAATTGACGCCACGCCATAAGTAGGAGTAAAAGGAGGTGCACGGGGTGTGCAGCGGTTGTACAGGCTTCACCAATTAATAGCGGAGCGGAACTCAATCGCGTTTGGTCCCCACCACCGCACATTGGTCCGCACATTAGGCCTGATTTTTTAATTAAACTCTGTGGAATTTATTATTTAAACAAAGAGAAAGTATAAATTGGACATTTTACAAATAATATTTTTTTCTCCGAAGAAAAGACTTAATACAAATCGCTATCTTTTAGAATTATTGCATCTATATTTCCAGAACATGAATATTAGGTTTAGGATAAAGGTTCAGTCATAAAAAAAATTAATATCAAAAATTACTTAGATACGGTGCTCAACCACACCAAAAAGCTTTATCTTCATTGAAAAATCCTAAATATCTCGTATAAGTAGTATTGAAAAGGGAAAATAACCATTTGTTAAAATTTAACACTATTATAAATATTCTAATAAACAACTTCTGTTATTTAATTGTTGTCGAAGATGTTTTTTTCATTAACCAACTTTGAAAGTAATTCCTAATTATAATAAATAGTTGCAAAAAATATAATTGTTAAATATTTTTATTGTTATCAATAATATTAGAAACAAAATAAAAATATTAGCATTTTCCTTTGAAAGAGATTACGTTTTCTGCTAAAAGTTATTTAATTGAATAATTTTTTCTGCTAAAATTTACTTAATTAAACACTACCATCGAGATTCATTAAAATAATCATTACAAAAAAAACCGCTAATTCAAATGCAAACTTGCTTGATGAGTTATAACCACGTGGAAAACTGCAACATGAATTAACAAAAAAAAATCTTTTTTTTGTATGGAAAACTCTTAGTTTTTGAATTTGTTTATAATATCGTTACTAACAATGAAAATACTTAACCTTTATATTTTTTGCAGCTATTTAGTATAATTTAGAATTTTTTGAAAGTTGTTCGATGAGAAGAACATCTTCGAAAAAAAATAAAATAACACAATTTGTTTATCAGAATATTTATAATAGTGGTAATTGTTAACTAATGGTTACTTTTCATTCTTGATACTACTTCTACGAAATACTTAGGAATTTTTAATCAGCATAAAGTTTTTTTTCTGGTTGAGCACCGTATGAAAGTAACTGTTTATAACAATTTACCTAAAGCTTAGACCTAATATTCATATCCCTGAAGTATATCTGCAATAATTCTGATAGACAGCGACTTCCCTTGAGTCTTTCCTTCGGAGAAAAAAATAATACTCGTGAAATATCCAATTTTGAGGTTCTATTTTTTTAAAGAATAAATTTTACAGGGTGAAATTAAAAAACCGAGCCTGATGACATTCTGAATGATTTAATTCGGAGCATTAAAGAAAAAACACATCAAAATTAGTCAAGAATTGTAGTCTACAGTGGATTATGAACAGTAAATTTCCGCGATTCCTCTCACTGTGCACCACCAGCCCCAAAACCAGCATAGTATTAGAGTTTAACTGTACTTTAAAGATACTTCAATCGCTTAAAAACGAAATCTCAAATTAGGAAAAAGTAAATTTTGTAGTTACGAAAGAGGAACAGAAATTTACAGTTAAAAGATACATGAGGACAGTTTGCTTGATGAACATTGATAAACAATTTCAGTTTTTAACCTGTTTGTTTGTTTAGAGACCGAAAATCTACTACTAGTCGGGATTACCCTTTTTTCTTTTTGATTAAGAATTCTGAGCTTGCGTACTGGGATACGGTATCAGTTACTAGCTTTGATTCTATATATTAGTTCAAAATCGTTATCGTTACTTTACGTTCTAACTCGCTAGGGGGAAATGGCGCTCTTGACACCGATTTACTGTTTGGTATTTCTTTGATTATGTCCATTTCGATGAGGTTCGTGAAACCCAATTCGCGCATGTCTAACGCTCCGCCCTTTCGATATACATTTAAAATACTTACAAGCTCGCCGACAATATTTTTTGGTTGATTTTCTTCAATAATGATATCTGCCGCGCTTATTGGTTTCCATTCTGAAGTCTCTCTGTTAAGTTCTACTTGTGAACAGCTCGATGTTTTAGCGATTACTTCACCTTCTTTGATTATTCTTGTAGTTGCACTGATATTCATGATCGAAATCAAAAATTCATTTTTCTGATATGCTACACACGCAAAGTAAACTGATCGAGGTGGTAACTCTACGCTATTTAGAACTGTTAGATTTTCGCTCAAATTTTTTTGAATCGATTTTGCCTAAACTCGCAAACTCACTGTACGCAAATGCTAACGTGTTGTCAATTTTATAAGAATCGACAAATTTCGAATCAGTGAACGACCTTCCAATTTGAACGTCAACTCCTTGGCTGTCGTCAAAAACTATTAGCAATTTCACTACAGGCACTTTAACACCGTCAATAGAAAGAGTGGTACAGGCTTATCCAGGGAACTCCGTCACAAAGTTTTGTGGACTGAAGCTCTTAAGAAAACTCTTCTTCTGCACTATGTTGAATCCGAACTTTAGGACCAGTAACGCTTTCATTGTGGAATCTGCTACTCCGGGAACAATCAGTGCGATCATTGTGTTGTCGTTGATAAATGCTACTGTTTTTGCGTGTGTCCTCTTCCTCGATACTTGGTAGAGCTCTGTTTCTTTGCAGTTCAAGACAGTGTCTCCACATGTGTCCAGAAACGTTAAATTGTAACCCTTGAGCTGACCTTCGGCATTCCGAACATGGCTTTTCAAGCCACGCCGCGTCCATTTTCTAAAAATGTTCACACACGTACGATAGACCACCTTTTTCTTAACTTTCTGTTCCCACTTCTGCCGTAATGGAAGCAAATTGATGGGGAGAGTCGTGGAAGAGAAAAGTCATTAAAAGGGCGTTTATTCAGATTTGAAATCAAACTTAGCAGTTCTAAATAACAAGAATGTATTTTAAAAAGATACAGAACAAATTAAGAAAATTAAGCTGATCGCGTGGGTGCACAGGATTGCAGTTCTCTGTTCATCGTATCGCTCGTGATTTCGTACACTGTTGATTCTCGATAATCTGAACGCACACTGAGCCTGAACGTCCCCCCGAGCCTGATCCCCCCGAAATTAGCCCAATGCCATTTTAAGGAAACCCTCGATACTTGACTCAAAGCGAGAATTTGGTGTAAATACAAACATGGAAAAGATTATAAAAACGATGTCAATTTTAAAGTTTGCACTGTATTGTGAATTGGACATTAGTTCACTATTTTTATGAATTTTGTCAATTGTGTCATTATTTTTATTTTATTTGCGTTCTTCGTTACAATAGTATTTGTTAGACTTGTCCTTATATTTTATTTCCTTGTTTCTCGGTTCAACCAAATTTTCTTTCCTCTTATCGTCAGTTCTTAAGTTCTGTTAATTTTATACGAATTTAAATATAAAGTTTTAATATGTTTCTAATGAAGAGCGCGCTTTTAGTACGTTATTTTGTTAATTAAAGTGCTCTGGTTCTTACTCTCTTGACCTAGATATGCATTTCTCCCCACAAGAATTGATCAGTCGTGAAATGGTCAGTCGTTTCTTAGTGTTCAAAACACAATCGAATTCAGTGGATTTTAGAAAAAATTACAATTATTTTAGAAGTCTCAAAATAGAAAAATCATTGTTTAGAGAAACTTCAATCACTTAAATACGACATCTCGAATTAAGAAAAACGAACCTTGTCTTGGTGAGGAAGGTCGAAGAGGAATTTACAGTTTAGAAATACATGAGGAGAGAATACGTAATGAAATTTGATGAAAAATGGACAGAATGTCACTGAATCCACTGATAAGGAAGCGCAAAACTAAATTTCCATTTTTAATATGAGCAATTTTTTCATCAACAAAGATGAGATTGTTGTATAGGTAACGGACAACTATGCCCGGAGCAACTGCGTACGAGCCCATCTGTCTACATCGATGGCCACTGGTGCAGCTTTGTACGTGTGGTTGGCACACTTATAACTGGCCACAAAATAACTCACTGGCCACCGAAGTGAAAGCATAACTCGTGCACAGTCTTTCCATTCTCTGCCGCACCCTTCCCTATTGTATAATAGTTTGATAAATTTTATTATTGTTCAGAATTTTAGTACGACGGTTTACTGAAATATTTCAAAATTTGTTTATAAACAAAGGCAAAGTTATACGTCATTAATAGTTTTCTTTAATAGCTAATATTGTAATATTTTAAAAATCAAAGCAATGATTAAAATTCTAAGAATGTTGTGACAAAACTGTGTTAAATTTCCCGACTTCACAATCTATTTTGTCATACAAGTTTTTTTTTGCTATTAAATTTTGTCATAAAATTGCTTTAATAAATGTTTTGTAGATAAATTGGTTATATTAAATGATATCTACCTTAGCAAAGAAAATTTGTAATCAATTAAAAATAACTCTAGTACATTAGAACTATCTGCTGGGCTTAGTTGAAGAAATTATTACAGTACGTAATTAATTATAAACGATGTATTATTGAGTCTATCTTTATAAACAAATTTAGAAATATTTCAATTAAATTACTTACTGACATTATAAAAATTCATCAAATTTATCAAAGTATCATAATATAAAGTCATCTTCTCTGTTACAAAATTTCTCACATTATAAATTGACAGGGTGACGCCAAACTTGGCCTATTTTTTGTGACTCCCTTGCGACCTGGGGAAAACTATAAAAATATGTTACAGGTCTAAAATTACTCGTAATTGAAAACGTCCTTATTTTTTTTAATTGCAAGAATTACCCCTATTTAGGGGTTGAGAATACACTAAAAAGATTTTAAAATATAAAATACCCCTAATTATAAAATCACTTTATCTTGATTGATAAGGGATTGATGTAAAAAATTATATTATACTTGAATATAATAATGAAAAATGAAAAATTATTTTATAATAAGTTGTATTTCAAAAATTTTGAAATACGAATAGCGATGCTCATTTTGGTTTTCAATTACGAGTAATTTGATACCTGTAACATATTCTTATACTTTTTCCTAGTAATTATCGAGGTTTAAACAATAGGCTAAAAACAGCCTATTTTGGCGTCATTCTTTAGTTTTACGCTTCCTCATCAGCGGTATCAGTGAAAACCCGTCGAATGTTTATCAACGTTCATAACGTATACTGCCTTCTTGTATCTTTGAGCTGTCAATTTTTTTCGTCCTTCCCAACCACGAAAAACTTATTTGTTATTACTTTAGACGTAGTTTTCAAGTCATTCAAATCTATTAACATTTTTACTAATTGTAAAACAATTTTCCTGTTTCCTGAAATTGACTGGAAAATTCAAATTTAAAATTTGTTTCATGTTCTTTTCGGTGTTTGTGTTTCCTCTTCAAAATTAATATTATTGTTTTATTAATTCATACTACCTTAACTTAGGTTTAATTTTTCTATTAATTTACGAAAATATTCGTTCATTTCTATCTCTTTTTAATATTTCTAATTTTAAATATATTTATTATGGTTGAAAACCTGTTAAAGAAGAAACGCACTATACGGAAACGTAAAGGATTGCGAAAGGAGTATTTAAACGAAATAAATTCTGAATTGCAAAATTCTGTTTGGCCCAAATTTTGTTTTTAGTTTACAGTGGGCCGTAGAGCATGAAAAAATCTACAACTTCAAATTCATCAAAAATTATAGGTCTAAAAAGGATTGATTTATACTTATCAAATCATTATACAAAAAAAGGTGTGCCCGAAAACTTTCAGGTTAATAATAATCGATGCACTTTAGTTAATGACAAAAATTAAGAATTTAGTTCAAAATTCATCTCCTATGATTACAATTCCAATTTTTGTTTCGTAAGACCAACTGCTTGGTCCAACTTGGTCCAACTGTTTGAACCAACTGCCTGGGCGAATTCGCTTGAGTAGGTTGAAAATTCAACTATTTAATTAACAATTATATAATATTGTTAAAAATTAATTTCTTTTTTGCAAGCAATTCGTGACACCTGCACTGGGCCAGTACTCGACCAGTACTGGCTGTTAATGATTCCGCAGTTCTGTAGATTTGTTTTGTGTCGCCTATTTTAACTAATTTTTCTTTGTGTAATTTTGTTTTTCCGCGTTTTGAATTATTATACAACCAGATCGAGGAACAGGTAGTATAATACGTATTCTACGAAAACTTTTAAAAAAATTTTTATTTCGTCAATAATGAAAACAGTTCTAAATGGTCAGTCGACGACTCGGGTACACCAGGTCGCGCCCCGGGTATCTTAGCATGTATTCTACGAGAACTTTTTTACAATTTAGATTGTTTCAACAACCAAAATTACTAAAAATTGTGCGTCGACGATCCGGGTGCTCGGGTCGAACACAAGGTAGTTTAAAACGTTTTCTATGAGAACTTTAAAAAAAATTTATTTCAGTCAATAACTAAAACAATTCCAAATGGTGATTCGACGACTCGGGTGCAACAGATCGAGCACCAGGTAGTATGATACGTATTCTACGATAACTTTTTAAACATTTTAATTCTGTAAATAATGAAAACAATTCCAAATGGTGAGTCGGCAACTCGGGAGAACCAGGTTGCTCCTCAGATAGTTTAGCAGGTATTCTAAGAGAACTTTTTTAAAATTTAGATTATTCCAACAGCCAAAATTACTAAAAACTAGAGTCGACCTGGATCGCGACCTGGTGCACCCGGGTCGTCGACTATCCATTTGAATTTTTTTTCAATATTCACAAACTTCAAATTTTTTTAAGTTCTCGTAGAATACGTATTATACTACCTAGTGCACGATCTGATGTACCCGGATCGCCGACTCACAATTTTAAGTAATTTTGGCTGTTGGAACAATCTAAATTCGGAAATAGTTCTCGTAGAATACGTGCTAAACTACCTGGGGCGCGACCTGCTGCACCCGGGTCGTCGAGTAACCATTTTGAACTATTTTCATTATTCACAAAATATAAATTTTGAAAATTTTCTCCTCGAATATGTATTAAACTACGCGGTGCTCGACCTAGTGCCCCCAGATCGTCGACTCACAACTTTTAGTTACTTTGGTTGTTAAAACAATGTAAATTTTTAAAAAGTTCTCGTAGAATACGTGCTAAGATACCTGGGGCGTGACCTGTTGCGCTCAGGTCGTCGACTAACAATGTAGAATTGTTTTTATTATTTACAAAATTTAAATTTTTCAAAAGTTCTCGTAGAATACGTATTAGGCTACCTGGTGCTCGACCCGGTGCACACGGATCGTTGACTCACCATTTTAAGTCATTTTGGATATTGTTAATTTCCTTGTGCACAATTTTTGTCTTACAAATGCTCTAATACATGTATTGGAATGCTGGACGATGACTCCACGATTCACAACACTTACAAAATACACGTATTGCAATTTCGTCATTCCAATACCATGCTTGCAATTTTACCTTACGCTTGTATTGTAGAATTCTGGTAGATGTGTGGTAGAACTTCAAACATTTTTAACAGTGTATATTTTATGTTTGCTCCGCAGGCCTGAGAAACGGCCGTATTCACGCAGCTATTATATAAGACATAATAAAAATTATATATATATTGTATTTACCAAAAGAATGAAAGATGACCGCCAGAGTGAAAACAAAAGTACAGATCGTCCTCATTTTCACAATGTAGAGAAAAAACTGATAATTGCTTTAGTTAATAATTTTAATAACAACTGTAACTAAGAAATACTCCATCCCATCATAAGAGTTCAAATGAATACTTTCATAATCTTTATCTCACATGTATGTGAGACAACGACGTCATCGGTGCCAAGATTGTCCTTCGGAGATAACTTTGTTATTTTACATTATTGGCGTTTACTTCAATTTCTGTTTTTCGCTGTATTCTTTCTACACCACAACTTTTGAAAAAAGTTTCTGATTGAATTTTCCTTTGATACATTTTGTAAGGCTATTATTGATCACCGGTTCTAGCTTATCAATCAGAAACTCTTTTTACAATATAAATAATTCTACTTTTCCGCCAATATATGTAATACAAGATAATACATGACTCAGATTACAACTTATTTTAAAGCCATGTACACATTTTCTTTAACCTATTTTTTTGTTTACACACATACTTTAGAGTTAAACTACTTTGTAAAAAATAAATTATTTTTAGTTAGCAATTGAACTATTTTGGTATACAGTTATATATTATGTTTAATCATCATATTTTTTGTTAGTAAACTAATTTCTTTGATTCGAAATTAAATTACAGGTTCAAAAGTTGAACTACTTTATTCAAATTTCATTTAATCAATTGTGTAGAAAATTTCAGTTTTTTCTAATCTCGGACCATCTGTTTTGCTAATTATTGAGTATTTTTTCATCTCAGAACTTATTTCCTGTTCTTCATTATGGGTATTTTTTTCAGATGAATTTTGATGATAATTTTTTAAATAATGGCAAATTGTCTTTCAAACCAAAATTTCACTGTGAAAATGCATTAACTGTGTCAATAATTATTTCAAAAAATAATACGCTTTTACAGTTTACAGCGTCTTTGGCAATAAACTTAATGGTATATGTTTTCGTAATGTGTACCATATGAACTGACAGATAATCAAGGCTTGTTTTAAAACACTGAAACACATGTTCTTTAGCAGTATCAATAATAACGGCAACCGCTTTCCGAAAAGCCGTATGAAATTATTCTAGGCTTTTGAATTGATCAGCGTAACAAACTCTTTATCAAAGTTTCACAGGAAAAAAGTCATAGTGATTGAGATCTGGATTCAGAGAAGATGTTTTGTTTGAGAAGTTAGTCATAATATTTACCCGTAACGGCACCTTTAAAATGGAAAGTTGTTTATTTGTGGAGTCATTCAGAGACAAAAGTGCTTTAACGCTTAAAAAATGCGATCTGTATCAATCTCATCATCATTGAAGATTTAAGGTTTCTGCTTCGAAAAATTCACCCGCTCGGCCATTGAAGCAAATGTTAACATTTGATGTGTAGATAGATACATACATAGGGCGCTAGGAAAGTTTTGCAATGCAGACGAACCTTTTATAGTTTTTCGAAGTACTTTCCACCACAGTGAATACACTTTTCCAAACGTCGAAACCAGTCACCGAACTAATCAGGTTTTACCAAAAAA
Organism: Belonocnema kinseyi; assembly: GCF_010883055.1. NCBI lineage: Eukaryota > Metazoa > Arthropoda > Insecta > Hymenoptera > Cynipidae > Belonocnema > Belonocnema kinseyi. Next base: position 46,055,406 of record NC_046660.1, read on the forward strand.
GCTACTGTGACCTTCGCTCTGTGAGCCGGGGCATTGTCATAGTGTAATATCGAGGTGCTGAGTCGAGATTTCGGCCTAATGTTTTTGAGTTGGTTTATGACTTGGGGTAAACATACCTGAGTGTACCAGGAAGAGGTTACTGTACGCTGGTTTTCCAGTATGACCCTATCCACAATGCCCCGTATCCCAAAGAATACTGCAATCATTCTTTTGTTCACAGATCGAAACTTGTGTACCTCCACTAAAACATCCTCATCCTCAAACAGCCAGATCTTGCTTTGTGATTTCGTTTGAACGTCGTAATAATACAGTCAGGTTTCGTCGCCTGTTATAATACTATTCACATCCCGAGAAGATCCCGATTTAAATCTTTTTAGAATTTTATGATACCGCTTTAGTTTTGCTGTTATTTGCTCCTCGGTCAAAGCATGCGTTACCCATAAAGTACAAACCTTCCTAACATCTAAATGTTCATGTTTGCTCTATCTGCCGATAGGTGATTCTTCCATTATCATTCATTAGATTATTCACAGACGCAATGTTTTCCGCTGTTACCACTTCCGACGGTCGACCTGAGCGCGAGTCGTATACTCACACTGGGGAATTACATCATAGAGATCAATTATTTTAATTCAATTTTGATTAAGGAATAAAGCGGATATTTTCAAGTTGTTGAAGTGCATATCCTAGTACTTCATGAGAAGGTCGCCTGTCCGAATGTGGACATAAACCTGTACGAATATGAAGCCACTGAAGAAATTATCGATCAGATGAATGTTATCTGGCACAAGAAGGAAAACCAGGGTTCCGTTAGCCATTAAAATTTCATTCGCACTGTAGTAAGTTATAATTTTTAAAAGCTTTGGGAACATTGTTTGGGAAGTCTGTGTAATTTTTGCTTACTAGACAATACCTTATTTCATCTGGAGTCCAATTATCAAATTATCAAATTATCAAAATCAAAGAATCCCTTTATAATCCAGTATTGCAAATACGTCACCACTGGATGTTCACAATACAATATATTCTTGGTTTGACCTAAGAGGATGGCTCATATCATCTATTTGAATACGGATTGGTTGACAGTAAGGAAAAATGATTCTTTGAAATTCAAATCAATGATTCTTAATTGTAAAAGGAATAAGCCGAACATGAACAAGTGATTTTAATTCACATTCAAGTACTCGATCCGAAGAAGGCCTGTACGGAGAAGACCTAGAATTTGCATTAACAAAAGGCTCCTGAGAATAAGTTCGGTCAGGTGAATATTGTCTGTCAGAAAAAGAAGAACTAGGGTTAAGTGCGATATTAGAATTGCTTTCGGACTGTAGTGAATCGTAATTGGCTGAAGTTTTAATAAAAGTTTCGGAGAAGATTGGGTGATTTTTATCTACAGGACAATCTCGCATTTCATCTGAGGTCAAATTATCAACTGCGCCGCTTATAATATCCATTTTTTATTCTCGGTCATTGAGTTCATTGAGTTAACACGGGACAATATATTCTTGTCTCTGTTCACAATCTTATTGGTTTACCAGCAGGAAAAACGTATATTCGAAATTGAAATCGTAGGTTCTGATTGTTGCAGGGAAAGTGCCGAATGTATCCAAGTAGCTCAAGTGTATATCCAAGTACTTAAGGTAAAAAAGGCCTTTCAGTAGGCGAACTGATTCTGGCACAAAGAGAAAGTTCCTGAGATGAAGTCCCGTCACGTAAATATTGTCCGTGAAATGAAGAACTAGTATTACGTTTACTATTAGCATTCCATTCGTTCTGTAGTGAATTGTTACTTTCAAAAGCTTCAACAAAATGTTTTGGGAAGATTGGGCGACTTTCACCTACTGGACAATCTCGCATTTCATCTAATGTTAAATTATGAATTAGGCCGCTTATCATATTAATTTTTATCCTCGATCTTGTTTTATCTGATGTGTATATTGCACGAAGAAGCCCGCTATACTCTAATATGGCTAAAATGTCACCATTGGATTCTGATAATACAATATGTTCTTGGGCTGGCACGCGAACATAGCTCCTTGTTTTTGTTCGCAATCTAATTGGTTTACCTGCAGGAAAAACGTATTTTCGAAATTGAAATCGTAGGTTGAAATTCGTGCGAGGAATAAGCCGAATGTATCCAAGTTGTTCAAGTGTATATCCAAGTACTTTAGGAGGAGACCTCTCATCAGGCGAAATGGTTCTGTGTTGAAGAGGAAATTCCTGAGGTGAAGTTCGGTCATGTGAATGTTGCCTATGAGATAAAGAAGAACTAGGGTTACGTTCACTATTAGGATTGCATTCGATCTTTAGTGAATCGTTACTTTCAAAGACTTTATCAAAATTGTTTGGAAAGATTGGGTGACGTTCGCCTACTGGACAATCTCGCATTTCATTCCGGGTCAAATTTTTAACTGCGCCGCTTATCATATTAATTTTTATTCTCGATCTTGCTTCATGTGTTTTATATATTCCACGAAGAAGCCCGCTATACTCTAATATTGCGAAAATGTCATCATTGGAAGCTGATAATACAATATATTCTTGGGGTGGCACGCAAACGTATCTCCCTGTTCTTGTTCGCAATGTTAATGGTTTACCAGCAGGAAAAACGTATTTTCGAAATTCAAATCGTACGTTCGGATTTGTGCGGGGAATAAGCCGAATGTATCCAAGTTGTTCAACTGCATATCCAAGTACGTTAAGAGAAGGGGGCCTCCCAGGAGGCGAGCCGTCCCTGGTGCGAGGAGCATACTCTTCAGGAGCATGAGGTATATGGCGTGAAGGAGAAGAGCGACAGCGATTTGGGCGGGGTGTGTCAAGGTAATCTCTTCTTGACTGTGAACTTAATTCTGGGAAAATAAATGGCAGATTCATGTTTCTTGATTAAAAACTCTCAGATATTTACGTTCTAAATAAATTAAAAATAAAAATTGAGGTGAAAGTCATTTTTTAACCCAGAATTTATTATTAATAAGAACTCCGTTCTCCATCCTTAACGAACAAGAAATAAATTAATATTTTCGTATTATAATATAAAAAGATTACCCTGAATAAAACTAGTTTTAGTTTACCAAACATTAAAATTGATTTCGAAGAGTAAATACAAATTTTTAAAAGATCATAAATACGACGTCAATTTGCAATTTTTCTGTCGTGCACAGTTGTTCCATTTTCAGTTGTACTATTTCCTGTTTTACAGGTCTTTGATAAATTTTAGTTTTGAATTCCGGTATGTGATTAACTGAAATATTTCGAAATTCGTTTCTTAAAAAATGGCTTAAGAATACGTCGTTGCTATGTGTTTTTTAGTAGATCAAAGTAATGATTACAATATAAAAAAATTTGTGAAAAGCCTTTATTAAAATTCTTAACTTCACAATTTCTTTTGGGTTCAACATACCTTTTTAAAATGAAATTGGTTTAATAAAAGGTTTAGTAGAAAGATGTGTTAAATTATGTGATGTCTAATTTAGAAAAAAAAAATTTTTAATCATTGAAAGAAAACTTTAGTACATAATAACTACCCGTTGGGCTTAGTTAGTGACACCATTACTATACGCATTTACTTATCAACGACGTATTATTGAGTCTATTTGTTTCAACAAATTTAAAAATATTTCCGTTAAATGGCACACTGAAATTCTAAAGATTAATCAAATTTATCAAAGTATTATAAAATAATGTCATCTTTTTATTACCAAAGAAAATTGAAGTCTCTTTACATTTTGTTACGTCTAAAACAATTTTCATGTATTCTGAAATCGACTCAAATTTGACTGGAAAATTCGAAATTGACATTGATTGTATATTCTTTTTGATGATTGTGTTGCCTTTTCGGAATTTCTTGTTATTGTTTAATTAATTCAAAGTACCTTACATCAGGTATATTATTTATATTGATTCATAAAAATATTAGTTTGTTTCTGTTAATTTATGAGATTACCAATTTTAAGTATAATGATTTATGTTAAGACTCGTTTAAAAAAGGTACGCACTTCACCGAAACGTAAAGGATGGAGAACGGAGTTTTGAATCGAAATAAATTCTAACTTGCAAAATTCTTTTTGACTCAAATTTTATTTTTAATTTATGTGGACCATTGTACATAAAAAGTAAGTGATAAATTCATAAATATCATTGATCTAAAAATAGATGGATCAGTACTCATCAAATTATTGTAGAAGAAAAGCTGTGCCCGAAAACGGTCAGGTTTAAAACAATCAAGGCTCACAGTGTTTGTTCAACTCAACACATTTTTATTTTTGAAATTTGATCTTAGTTCGTCAAAATGCACTTGAAATCCTTATAAACTTTATGAAATTTCATTAACTTCTTATAAATTTCAAAGTACATGAGTCTCATCATCATTAATGCATATTAGTCACTTTTAGGTGGTTTCAGTACTAATTTGGTTTATCAATCGTTGTGTCAAAAAACTGTATTAAAAATGAAATCTCATTTGCAAGTAACTTTTTCTTTGCGTAAAATTTTAACTATGTTTTGAAAAACTGTAGCTATTTTGTTCAAAATTCATATCCCTTGATTACAAATTTAACTCTTTGTTCATAAGACTAACTACTTGTTAGAAAATGAAAAAAGTAATTCATTTAGGTTCTATTATAATTTCTCTCCGAGTATATATTTGTAATATTATTGTATTCACCAATAGAAGAAAAGATAATCGCCAGATTAAAAACGAAAGTATAGGCCATCCTTATTTTCGCAAAGTAGAGAAAAAACTTATTAATGCTTCATTGAATAATTTGTATAACAACTGTTACGAAGCAATATTCCATTACGTCAGAAGAATACAAATAAAACCTTAAGTAATCTTTATCTTACATGTATGTAAGATAACGACTTGATTAGTGCCAAGACTGTCCGTCGTAGATAATTCGATTATTTTCGCAGACAATCACATTACAAATATACAAATTAAACTAAAAAAAGACAAGTTACAATAAAATGTTTAATAACAGAATTTTCTAAAAATTATATATGAAAATTTGCCGTTCACCTTTTTTTCTTACAAGACACGTGGCACGAGGAAAACACATTAAGTTTTGATGTTGTAAAATTCTTTACCCTGAAATTCAAAAGTATTCAATATGTAGTACTGGGAACATATTGTATAAAAGGAATTTCAGTTTTTCATTATTCAAAGCTACATTTTTTATGATTTTAGTTTTGTTTTGTTCTTGATTCTTCTATCCGTTTGTCTGTCCGTCAATCGCGCTTTTTTCAGACAAACCCACTGAAAAAGGACATCACTGCAAACATTTTTCAAAGCAAAAGGGCCAGCAAACGCAGAAACCAAAAGAAAATGTAATCTTTACAGCGATTCCAGAATAATCTTTATTTGCGAACAAATTACCTTCACGTGTTAAGACTTGCCAAACACATTGTAAATGGTTACCATGTCAACTCTGTTAATGTTTTTTGTTTTGATAAGAAAAAATTGAACTTTATATTCCTGAAGATTACCTTAAACAATAATAACCTTTTTTTGGTATAAAGATTTTAATTACTTTATGAGAGACCTAATACCGTGCGAAACGAATTTTGAAAATTATTAGCCATCAAATTCTAACATATTCCATTTTAAAGACTAATTCTTTAAACATTTTACAATTTTAAAGTATATTAAGCGTGCCAATACTCTTGTTTTTTTCATTTTGAAGTGACGTAGCCTGTTTACAAGTTTCACAATATTACCTTCTGGTTGCGCCATATATACGCTAAGACTTCTTATATTCTTTAATATCATAAAAAATCAATAATCAGTTAAATTTTCGTGATTTAGATGTGGAGAGTTCGCTAGTTAATACTTTTTTCATCTAAGAGAAAAGCCGAAAATCGCTAGAAATTTTAAAAATTTCTTCACAGAAGGTATTACATTTGTGGAAAATGTGACCTCTCTAGTTTTCGCCAAATGTCTACATTTTAAGACGATCTGAACAGGAAAAACAGGTTTTTACAAAAATGTCTGTCTATATGCCTGGATATCTGCAAATCTATATATATGTATTCCTGTCGTTAGTAAGCCACTTTAGATAAAAATTAAAAACTTTAAAGCGTTTTAAAAATGTTTGAGACTATTCAACCCATGATTTAAATTAAAGTCTGAAGAAGAAAAATGTTGGTTTTTAAACACCCTACCAGATCTTTATAGGAACTTTTTAATTAAAATAATTATTATTAAAATTATTTTAGTAAAATAATTACTTTTCGACAAGAAGCACACTTTTTGTTTTAATCATGAAAAATATAATTAAAATTAAAAGAATCAAATTTTTGGCAGAACGACACAAGCTATGAAAATAATTAATAGTAAGAATTTTCTTCACTCAAAGAATAGCTAAAAATGTATCCTAAATAATTTTCAGATGAAACAAGTTATTTTTTTTTATTGGTAAAAATTAAATTGAAAATGAAATATAAAATTTTTTTAAACACCTCAAAAGGGACGAAAAAAATGACAAAACCAAAGTTTTTGTACCAAAAAAGATCTACAAATTTATTATAGACTTTTTTTTAATACATGAAAAATGAAACAATTTTCTAGGAAAACGACACAAACTGCAATATAATTTTATTCCACAGAATTATTCACCTAAAGTGCATCTAGAAATTTCCTCAGAACCACTTCACGCAATGGTGCGTATATTTTGTTCAAATCTTAAAAAATTAATTTGGAAATAAGCAAATTGAATTTATGGAATAATGATAGACGTTGCAGTAAAGTGTACAGTAAAAAAAATTGTTTTTAAAGAATGCGCACTTTTTCTTTAATTCTAAAAAAGGCAATCAAAATAGGTCAGTTTTAATACCAGTGCACATTATTAATTATAATAATATAAATTTATTGAAATAGTACATTTTTTAAATAGCTAAGAGTAAAATTTAATGCAAAATAAAAAATAAATATCAGATTAAATAAATACATATATAATGTAGCAAAGTTTGCATATTGGACAAAACACGTGCACACATTTCGTACGAAGCACGACGAGGAAAGCGATCCACGAAGTCAGTTACACCCGCCCCCAATCTTAATTTTCGTGTTTTCTATAGCCCTCTAAATTGCGCCGCAAATGCGCTCATATGCGCCAGTAATAACAAAATTTGCGATAAGTCGATAACCAAGTTATTATTAATGAAAAAAATTTTGCGCTAGCATATTAAAAAAAATATCATGTGAAGGGGGGGTGGGGATATTGTGACAGGGATCCTAAATCTTCGACAGTATAATAAAAAATAAAATTGTGTATATGGTTTCAGTTATAATTATAATTATAATTATTATAGTTATAATACTTTCACTTCAGAAAGTGATGACCAACGAAAACAAAATCATATAATCATAAAAATTTCTGCAGTCCGCCTAGAAGAACCTCAAATGCGCTTATATGCACTATACAAATTTTCTGCATACAGTCTGTCAAGTTAAAGCGTGGATTGCTTTACTCGCAGTCGGTAAGGTGTATCGACATGATTTTGGTGTCAAAATATTAAGAAGAGCTCCCTCTTTCATGCTTTTTGATTTAACATTCAGTTTGC
>NC_046660.1:46063065-46075064 GCF_010883055.1 Belonocnema kinseyi
GGGAGCTCTTCTTAATATTTTGACACCAAAATCATGTCGATACACCTTACCGACTGCGAGTAAAGCCACCCACGCTTTAACTTGACAGACTGTATCTTGAAAATTGTTTTTGGTTGAAGGTGAAGGCGAGATTTTTAGATAGAATTTCAAATGCGCTTATATGCGTGTTTTCCAAAATTCACACAAAACCATAATCAACCGACTAATTACCATATCTTATCGATCACCCCTGCGCTGATAACACAAAATCACGTAGAAGGAAATATAAAAATTGATAAAGGGCTTTTCGGATAGGACTTAAAATGCGCTTACATGCCCCACTTTGAAAATTAACAGAAAATCACAATTAAATCCCTCATTACCACTTCTTATCGATCAACTCTACGCTGATATTACAAAATATTTATATTTTGTTCGATAATGATTTTTAATTAATTTTAAAAGTGGCACATATGAGTGCATTTATCATTTTCTCCAAAAAACCTGCCTTTACCTTCGACTAAATTTTTCTTTTGCCATAACGTCAGAAAGTCTAGTGACATCCATATCATGGGCAATTTTTAAAATATTCAGAAAATTGTATGGCGCGCATGATTCAATTTGAAACTCCGTAAGAGAAAGTCCTTTCCTCACTGCAGAATAAAATTTTTGAAATATTGTTAGTTACTTTGCAAAATTGAATAACCTTTATACCTTGGGCGATTTTCTAGATATTTAGTAAATATTTATGGCGCACATATAGCGCATTCAAAACCCTATACAAAGTCCTTTTATTACTGCGGATTAAAAACTTTTTAATTTTCTGGTCATTACTTTGCAAAATGTTGTGACCACCAAATCTTCGACAACCCCAAAAAAAGTTGTACTTCTGAATTAGCCAGTTGAAATTTTTTAGTGGTGGCGCATTTCAGCCAATTTGAAGTTGTGATGAATAGCTATGAGAAATTTTAAAAAAAAGGTTATTATTTTAGAAAAATGGCGTTAGCCCTCCCCCCTCGCATTTTGCTCGCTGATGGCTCGCTTATCAATGTGGCGCACCATTTTTTCTCGTGGCGTATTTCAGCGCATTTGAAGATTATTTAGGTCATGTAATTTAAACTTTAATTTTTCAATTGGGAGAATGGGCTAACGTGTCACCAATTCCCCTCCAAGCTTGACACCTTATATAACTCCTAGAGTTTTGTGGTGCCATTTTTTTATTGGTGGCGCATTTAAACGCATTTGCGGCGCATGTCATTAGGCTGTAGAAATCCCGAAAGTCAAAAATAGTGGAGGGGCAGATGTGTCTGACCTGCGTATCGAGAAGATTATTTATATAATGCATCATCTGATTTTAATTTCATATAAAATCTAATGAATTCCTGTCACTGTTGAAAGTACTTTGAAATCCCGTTAAAAAATTAGGTCCCAGTAAATAATAATACTATTTCTCGATGCTATTTGTTAATTTTGTAAATAAATAATACAAAACATTATATAAATAAGTTATAAAAATACGGCGGATATCTATAGCCAGTAAAAAATTTTTTTCGCTCATAAAATTAATAAAGGAAATCAACTGATAATTGAAAATCAATTTTACGCACACATACAAACACACACGAGCACGCGCCTGTGCATTAAATCCTAGAGCTACTAGGTGTCAGAAAGTTGTTTAACAAATAATAGAGGAAAAAGTAAAGAATCAAGATTTTATGATTCATTTGCATTACCCAAAATTTTTTAAAAATAACAGTTCAATTGAAAATTCAAGGGAAACAATGCCATAATGTTTGAATGGTTTATTTCAAATTTAATTCAAGTTCGGGGTACAAGGATTATTATGTTTTATCTTACAATTTTTAATAAAATTAATGATACACAGTCTGCAGTGTGTCAGAATTTGCCAGAACTTTTGTAAAAAGGCGTGGAGTGATTGGGCAATACTTGCCCACATTACATTCCTTCATTTCATCTGATGTCATATTCTGAACATCCCCACTTATCATATTTATTTTTATTCTAGACCGATTTCTATCTTTCTTATATATTCCACGAAGAATTTCAGTATATTCCAGTATGGCAAAAACGTCCCCATTAAATGTTGATAATACAATATATTGTTGGTTTGGCGTGGGTACAAATTTAACATTTCCTTTTAACAATTGAATTCCTTTACCGGCAGGAAAAATGTATCTTCGAAACTCGAATTGCCGGTACTGATTTGCTTTGGGAATAAGCCGAACATAACCAAGTTGATCAAGTGCATATCCTAGTACACGACGAGAAGGAGGCCTGCCCGGAGGGGAGATTGACCTGGCTTGTAGATGAGGCTCCTGAGGAGAAGGCGGGTCAGGTGAATGTTGTCTGGCACTAGAAGAAGAACCAGGATTACCTTCTTCATTAAAATTCCATATGGACTGTAGTGAATCGTAATTTTCAAAATCTCTTACAAAATTGTTTGGAAAGACTGGGTTTTTTTTTCCTACTAGACAATACCTTCTTTCATCTTGAGTCAAATTTTCAATTTCGCAGCTCATCATATTTATTTTTATTCGCGAACGACTTCTATCTGTCCCATAAATTCCACGAAGAATCCCAGTATATTCCAGTATTGCAAAGACGTCACCATTGGATGTTGATAATACAATATATTCTTGGTTTTGCCCAAGCGCATAGCTTATATGTTCGACTTGCATTCGAATTGGTTTATAGGTAGGAAAAACGTATCTTCGAAATTCAAATCGCTGGGTCTTGTTTGTCGAAGGAATAAGCCTAAGATAACCCAGCTTTTCTATTGCACATCCAAGCACTCGATCGGTAGGAGGTCTTCCCGGTGAAGAACTGTGCCTGACACGCTGAGGAGGCTCCTCAGATGAATTTCGTTCAGGTGAATGCAGTCTACCAGAAGAAGAGGAAGGACCAGTGTTACGTTCACTATTAGGATTCCATTCAGAATGTAGTGAATCGTGATTTTCATAACCTTTGACAAAATTTTTTGGGAAGATTGGGTAATGTTTGCCTACTGGACAATCTTGAATTTCTTCTGGGGTCAAATTAGCAAATGCACCGCTTATCATATTAGTTTTCAATCTCGATCTATCTTCACGTGTCGAATATATTCCACGAAGAATCCCGCTATATTCTAATATTGCGAAAATGTCACCATTGGATGCTGATAATACAATCTGTTGTTGGGTTGGCACGAGGCTATACCTCCTGCCGTCTGTTCGTAAGCGAATTGGTTTGTCAGCAGGAAAAGTGTATCTTCGAAACTCAAAACGTATGTTCGGATTTGTGCGGGGAATAAGCCGAATGTATCCAAGTTCTCCAAGGGTATATCCAAGTATTTTAGGAGAAGAAGGCCTCTCAGAAGGCGACCTGTCCCTAGTACGAAGAAGATGCTCCTCAGGAGCCTGAGTATTACGACGTGAAGGAGAAGTGCGCCATTGATCCGGGCAGGGCTTATCAAGGCAATCTCTACTTGACTGTAAACTAAATTCTGCAGAAAAAAATAGAGGATCCATGTTTATAGTTTTAAAAATTTCAAAAAGAGCTTTATACTTTACTTTTGTTTTCCGTATAAAATAATTTAAAATCATAAGAAAAGGATTCTATAAAGAAAATTTGTGCCCCAAAACATTCATATTAAAAATAATTTAAGCTCACTTTTTTTAATTTGACTCAACTTTTTATTTATTTTTATTTTATTTTTGGAGTTTATTCTGAATTCGTTGAAATTCACCTGGAATTCTCATAAACTTCATCGAATTCTTTTAAATTCTTAATATTCAAAAGATGCAACTATTTTATTGAAAAAAGTTTTCTATTTTGTTCTATTCAACATGCAATAATCAAGTTAATGTGAAGAATTCCTGAAAATGAAACCAAGAATCTAGCGAACTTAAATTTTAATTTAGCGGACTTGAATTAGAGGTCATTTCTATTTCAGGTTTGTTTATGACTGGTTTACCTTTTAAACTATCAATTGATTCTCGGGTGCTGGTTCTTAGGTGACGAGGAGAGAGCACCGCGGTTGCGTTGCTGATCCCGCCCGCTTTAAATTTTATGAAATTTGAAATTTTTTTCCTTAATAGGGGTGCCGTATAAGTGCCGAAATGTTGTTCATTATTTTTACTAATGTTTTCCTTGTGATTTGATAATGATAGGAAAAAAAATACGAAAGATATAAAAAAGATAAGGAAGGATTTGGCAGGCGTCATTCTCATTTTCCTTTCCTCTTTTTTATTTTGTGCAGAAGAAAGGGGGATTTTTTTCTGATCTTTTTTAGAAGAAAATTTTTTTCTGTTTTTTTTCGAGATTGCAATAGAAAGATTTTATGGTGGTTGTCTAAATTAATTTCTTTCTTGTCAATTTAGCAGCATATTATGCACCAAAAGACCTCAAGTGACGCTTTTCAAGTTCGTAGATATGACATTAAAATTATATGTCTATTATGTCATAATTTTGGCGACATAAATGTACAAATAGCTATTATATGAATATAAGCTAGAAAGTTGCAGTTTATGTTAGGTCAGTTACATCAGCCACCCCCCCCCCCCCCAACCTTAATTTTTTTTTCTATAGTCTACTGAATTGCGCCCCAAATGCACCACCGGTTAAAATTTTTGCGCTACAAAACTGTAGGAGTTAAGTCAGGTGTTGGGGGGGGGGCTATACCCCCCATGTAAAAATCAAATTTTAAATCACTTGATCTTGAAGATCTTCAAATGCGCTCATATGCGCCATACAGAAAAAATGTCGTGCTACATTGATAACCGAGATATCAGCGATCAAAATGGGGGGGGGGGAGCTGGCGTGATTTTTCTAAACTAATAACATTTTTCCAAATTCATTGAACCTATCTTTCATAACTTCAAATGCGCTCAAATGCGACACCACTACAAATTTTGCGCTAGCTTATTAACAAAGATATCATATTTTGGAGGGGGGGGGGGAAGTGTAACACAGGTGTTAAATCCTCAACAGTGATTTGCAATATAAACTTGAAGACATGGATTCTTTCAACTTCAAATGCGCTGGTATGCGCCATAACTTTTTTTGAAAATTGTTTAAATTGGCCAAGATATAGAGGTAACAAAATTTTACGAAGTGATGATCAACAAAACAAAAAGCTTGCAATCCGCATTGATGAAGGGAGTTTCCTATGGGGTTTCGAATGCGCTCATATGCCCCACTTTTAAAATTAACAAAAACGATAATCAAACCCCCAATTAACACTTGCTACTGATAAACTACCCGATGATATCTCCACATAACCTGAATTGCAATATAAAAAATTATAATGATCTCTTCAGACAGAATTTCAAATGCGCTCATATTCGCCACTTTCAAAATTGACAAAAAACCATAATCAACCCACTCATTTTAAATTGTTATTGATCCACCACCCGATGATATCTCCAAATAACTTTAATTGCAAAATAAAAACGTTTAATGATCTCTTCGGGTAGGATTTCAAATGCGCTCATATGCGCCACTTACAAACTTGACAAAAAAACCATAATCAACCCCCTCACTACCACTTGTTACTATCCACCACCCGATGATATTTCCAAATAAATTAAATTGCAAAATGAAAATTAATAATTATCTCTTTGTCTAGGACTTCAAATGCGCTCATATGCGCCACTTTCGAAATTGACAAAAAACCATAATCATCCGCCTCATTGCCACTTCTTACGATTCACTATCCGATATCTCCAAATAAATTAAATTGCAATATAAAAATATAAAAATTTCTCTTCGGATAGGATCTCAAATGCGCTTTTATGTGCCACTTTTAAAATTGACAAAAAACCATAATCAACCCCCTCATTTTCAATTGTTATCGATCCACCACCCGATGATATCTCCAAATAAGATGCATTGCAAAGTGAAAATTTATAATAATCTCTTCGTCTATGATTTCAAATGCTTTCATATGCGCTACTTTCAAAATTAACCAAAAACCATAATCAACCCTCTCATTTTCAATTATTATCGATCCACCACCCGATGATATCACCAAATAACTTTATTGCAAAATAAAAACGTTTAATGATCTCTTCATATAGGATTCCAAATGCGCTCATATGCTCCAATTTCAAAATTAACCAAAAACATTAATCAACCCCCTCATTTTCAATGGTTATCGATCCACCACCCGATGATATCACCAAATAACTTTAATTGCACAATGCAAATGTTTAATGATCTCTTCGTATAGGATTTCAATTGCGCTCATATATTATTTATTTATTTTTGTTAGTTTCGAAAGTGGTGCAAATGAGCGCATTTGAAACCCCATATGAAACTCAATTCATCAATGCGGACTGCAAGCTTTTTATTTTATTGATCATCACTTCGTAAAATTTTGTTACCTCTATATCTTGGGTAAATTTCAAAATTTTCAAAATAAAATTATGACGTATATGAGTGCATTTGAATTTGAGGGAATGCATGTCTTCAACTTTATACTGCAAATCACAGTTGAGGATTTAACCCCTGCGTTAAACTCCCCCCCCTCTTCAAATTTAATATCTTTGTTAATTAGCTAGCGCAACATTTTTTAGTGGTGGCGCATTTGAGCGTATTTAAAGTTATAAAAAATAGGTATGATGAATTTGGAAAAGTGTTATTAGTTCAGAAAAATGGCGCCAGCCCCTCACCCCATTTTGATCGCTAATAACTCGGTTATCAATGTGGCGCAAAATTTTTTCTCTATGGCGCATGTGAGCGCATTTGATGATCTTCAAGATCATGTGATATAAAATTGGATTTTTTAAATACGGGAGAATAGCGTTACGCTGCCTCCCCCCCCGCGTAACACCTGACATAACTTCTACAGTTTTGCGGCGCAAAAATTTTAATCAGTGACTCATTTGAGCGCATTTGATGCGCAATTCAGTGGGCTATGGAATACTCAAAAATTAAGAGTGGGGGGGGCTGGTGTAACTGACCTGTTTATGTTTACCTTACAGGTCAGAAAAATGGCCGCATTTATAATTTTATTTATATAAAATACAAAAAAAAATTATAGATATGTTATATTATTATATTTACCAATAAAATGAAGTATCACCGTTAGAGTGAAAACGAAAGTAAAGACCATCATTATTATCGCAAAGTATAGGAAAATCTGATAAATGTTTCAGCTAATAACTTGTTTATTAACTATAATTAAGGAATATTTATTCCATTGTCACATCAGAGCAGAAATACATACGTATACGTAAGTAGTTTTTATTTCACATATATGTGAGATAACGAAGTTATTTGTACAAAGATTGTCCTTTGGAAAAATGATATTATCGTACGTTTCGTATTTTAAGCATTATACTTATTAACTTTTTATCTCAAATGGAAGGTATTGGTTTTATGTAAAAATTGAATGTGGCCGATTTCACTTAAGTTCGACGTCTTTGATCTCATCGATTGAACAATTATGAAGTTTACTTCGACTTCTGCGTGTGGTCGTTTCCTGCAAACACAACATCTTTCAAAGAAATTATCTGATTGGATTTTTCTCTGATACACTATTTGAGATCTAAAAACCAATAATTATTTTGTCAGTCGAATAAATAATAGATAAAGCATATAATTTATCATCTGAAAAACAAGTACAAATTTGATTGAAACAATTTTTTGATCATACCCAAATAGTATTATTATTACTCGTGAAAAGTATTTTTAAAAACTCCATTGTCCGGCTAAATTGTGCAATATAAGATAAAATATTAACAAAAAAATGGTTTATCTCCAAAAGATGTACAAATTTAATTGAAAAATTCCATTTAAACTTTCAATGTAAAAACAAAAATAGGTGAAAACTCTGATCAAACATTACAAATTAATTTTTTTAAGAAAGCTGAGCAGGTTCAAAAATTGAACTACTTTGTTGCAGTATTATTTCTTAAATGTGTAGATGAGTCCACATTTTTCAAATCTCTGACATTATGTGTGTCGCTAAGTATTCAGAATTTTTTATTTCCACACTTATTCGACTTAAGATTAAGATTAAACTATTAACATAATTACCAAATATCCTAAACAAACAAATATTACTTATAACTTCGCTAAATTAAATGAAAACTAAAACTTTCAACGATTTTCTGAAGAAATTATTTTTTTTTATAAAGAATAATTGTTTAAAAAATTGAAAATTTAGTAGCAAGTATGTGAAAACCTGTAAATATATGGACAATAATAATACAGGCCCACAAAAAAAAGTTGTCTACACGAGACAAGTTACTAGGCTACCCTTATAGATTTTGAGCCGCTGAATCCGAATCTGGCCTCAGAATTTCTTTCACACGTCACAGTTTTCCCCTAGATGCAGAAAATAGAGGAAAACCCAGGGATATTTCAGACATTATTTTAATAATACCAGCGTACGGAAGAATAAACATACTGGTGTAATATTATTTTGTATTGAGACTCGTAAAGACCAAATTCATACACAAAAATTCCCCAGTGTGCTTACTGTTTCCCCTATCTAGGATAAATCTAGGGAAATTGAAGGTCTTGCGCATGTCATCCTGACTTATAAGGCAAAAATAAGAAAAATGTAATTCCGTCTACAGTTGTACGCTCTCAATCTAAATTTGACCCCTAAATTTTTCGAACTTTTAACGTTTTCTCCCTAAATGCAAAAAGTAAGAAAAATCCTAGGGATTTTCTGGTCACACAGGCCATGAAAAAATATTCCTGCATGAAAGAAGTGTCTAAGCAACCCTTGTGGATTTTAAACCTCTGAATCCAAATGTGGCCTCAGAATTTCTATGATAATCCTAAGTTTTCCCCTAGAAGCAGAAATAGCATTTACTAGAGGAAATAGGATTTTTCTTATTTTTGCCTTAGAAGTCAGTATAAAATACGCAAGACCTTCAATTTCCCTAAATTTATCCTAGGTAGGTGAAACGGTAAGCACACTGGGGACTTTTTGTGTGTGAATTTTGTCTTTACGAGTCCCAGCACATGAGAATATGACACCAGTATATTTATTCTTCCGTATACTGTTATTATTGAAATAATGTCCAGAATATCCCTACGTTTTCCCCTATTTTCTGAATCTAGGGGAAAATTGAGAGAAGTATGAGAAATTCTCTCTGGTCACTTGTGTCGTGCCAACAACTTTTTTTGGTCCTGTGTTAATAGTGCACATGCAGCAGAGAATGAAAACTTTCAAAATAAATACTTTTTTTTAATTCAAAATTTTTATAAAAATTAAATTTGCAAATTCTTCTTAATTAACAAATGTATTCAATTTTAAATGTAAATCAATTTTAATTCAAAATGTTTTCATCTTCATTATATAGAGAATGTTTTAGCTTTATGTGAAAACTTCTAATAAATGGTTCATGAAGAATGAAAATTATACATCTACAAGCTCACATTTTTCGATAATTACTTCACTCACCTTAAAAACTGTAAGAAAATTTTAGATTCAGACAATAGAATTTTACCGAAATTTATAAAAAATTACCATAATTACTGTAAATTTTCATAAATTTCCATAATAATAAATTAATTTTATTATTGAATTTAGAGTGGTTTCTCTTAAGTTACCGCACGGAGAGAAATTTCAAAAGATTCATTCACGTGAGCACGTAATTTTAAAAGCTACAATTTTTAAATGCTTTGAAGTCTCTGACTGTATACGATCTAAAAGCGTAGAATTCGAGACCCGAGAGCAAAGGGGCGTGGCCTAATAAATTTTCGAATGCTCGACAACTTACCTTGTTATATTTTCCAAATTTATGTTACCGAGAATTTTCTAACTCTAGTCTGTAGTCTGTCTATAGTCTGTCTGCAAACTGAAATTTTAGAATGTAGGCACAATAACTTTCGAAAAACTTATCAGATTGGATTGAGCTCTTGCACACTTTTACAGGGTCTAAAATAAAATAATGAGTGTGTTAGCCAATTACACAGGCCTGCAAATTATGTACCCAAAAAATAGCGTTTTTGGCTACTTTAGAGGTTATGTACAAAAGACACCAAATTTTTGAGGATTACCGCAACCCCGCACACCCCTAAGTACAAATTTTCAATAGAAACCATCCAGTAGAAAATGTCTGCCTTAAAGTATTTCAAGCTAATGCTCAAGACATAATGGGTGAAATCTCGTAATTTCAAATTGGCGCAACTTGGTAAAGAAAAATGATAATTGAACTCTGCGGCTCTTAAATTAAAGAGAAAGAGTAGTACTATATGATACAACTAAAGGAAAAATGCCAAAAAAATTTGTGTCTTCTGTAAATAACCTCAAAAGTAGCCAAAAACTGCCTTTTTGGGTACATAACAAATATCTTAAGCACCTGAAAAGCACCTGACCGGAAATCAGAAGTTTTTTGGTTCGTTTCCCAGTGGAGTGAAGATGGAGTAGAATCTTTTTTTTAAGAAATAATTTTAATTTTAATTTAAAAATATCTTAAAATCTTGACGCGATTGGCCAATTCTGACCCAGGATTCGGAATCTACGTAAAAAACTAATTCGGAAATGACCCTCCACTTTCCAACATCAAAACCATGTTGGCCTGTGTTATTTTTGATGGAAATTCAAAAACTTTATTTTTTGTTAAGACGCGTATTTTTTGTTTGAATCATAAAAAAAATTACATTACGAATAAGGAAATTAAATTCGTGGACAAAAAGACACAAATTACAATAGAAATTTGCAATAACATTACTGTTTTTGAATTAGATCTAAAAATTAAGTTTATACCTTTATTTCTCACAATGCACGTGATGAGAATTTATTTTAAATTTAAGTTTTCGAGGTTTGACATTTAATTTTTTTAATCCCATTCAAAAATTTGAGGGAAGTACGGCAGTTTTTTATGCTTCGAAGTTAGATTTTTCAAGATTGTAGTTTTGGGCCGTAGTCGATCCATCCATCCTATCCTACAAAACGAGATTTAAAATTTCTCAGGCCTTAAATTCTAACCTATTTAATTTTAAAGACTACTCTTGCAACATATTTACAATTTTTAATATGTGAGTTCAAAACATTGTCTTATTTTTAACTTCGCGTGATAAAAATTATTCAATTGAGATAAGGTTCTTTTGTTATAAATTATAAATAACCATTTTATCTTTAAAATTGACAAAAATTTTAAAAATTTTAAGTATGAGTTAAAATCATTCGAAATTAGAAGATTTCTGTGATAAGGTTTGCTGCGGGGCTTAATCGAATTTCGTAATTTTTTGTGGTGATATGATTATCTTGAATAAACGAAGGTGAAGTATATCAAGCGTTTTTTCACTATGAAGCGACGCAATCTGCTTAAAAAATTTTGCAATATGTATTGTACCTTCTGGTTGCGTCATTTATACATTAAGAGCTCTTGTTTTCATTAATTGAAGTTAAACATTTGTAACTAGTTAATTTTTCCTAATTTAGATATAGAGAGTTCATCAATAAATATTTGTTGAAGTCAGAATAAAGCTGGCAAATGCATAGGAATTTTTTTGCAGAGTTTTATTAGTGATCCTGAAATATTTTGAAATATATATAGTTTTCCTTAGCTATTCCTTTTTACATAAGGGCGACGATCTTTAAACACCTGTACATTTCAATCATTATAATTTTTTTTTAAATAATAGACAAAGAATAATCGTAATAAATAATCAAATAAAAACTTACATTCGTGCATAATCGATTCAAATATTGATATATTATAAAAAAAACATTTCTGTGGCGAAATGTTGTCACAGGCTTATACTGCCCAATATGTCGAAGGCATTTTTGGTTAGAGTTGGATTTTTATTTGATCATTTTGCACGGGGCTCTACCGGTATATATCATCAGTCATGGACGCATTTTTATAATGCAATCAAGTGATCTGATGAGAGTAGTCTGCCCAGACATATTAGACAAAGGCTGGTTTTTACCCCATCATTGACAGACTGGTTTGCCGTCAAGTACACGATGGGGGGACCTACAGCTTAAGGTGGGTTCCGAACCACCAGAACCTCGGTAAAGGTACATTGAAAAATTTCCAGAGGTACCGGCT
>NC_046660.1:46075164-46089783 GCF_010883055.1 Belonocnema kinseyi
CTTGACTGCAACCCAGTCCGTCAATGATGGGGTAAAAACCAGGCTTTGTCCAATATGTCTGGGCAGACTGCTCTCATCAGATTACTTGATTGCATTATAAAAATGCATCCGTGACTGATGATATATACCGGGACAGCCCCGTGCAAAAATAGTCAAATAAAAAATCCAACTCTAACCAAAAATGCCTTCGAAATGTTGGTATATTATCATATATTATTGATATATTCTTCTATGCTCTTCCTTGCTAACCTAAACTAAGGAAGTAGTGTCTTTATGCTTCCTCAAAAAGGCAGTGTAATTATTATAGATTTAAGGTCCAAAAATTAAACATTGTTTTATTGGCTGTGTTGTACGCTTTTATTAACCTAAAATTAATGCCAAGTTCTCCAGCTAGCCAATTTGGACGAGATAGAAAAAGTTAAATCATTTAAACAAATCTTAAAAAGAATTTTGTTCAGGATTTGATAACATATACATTGCTAGAGTAGCAGAATTTAGAGAATTAAAAGAAAAGGAAATAAAAATTGTAAGCAAAACAAAGCAGGATATGAAGAAAAGTCTGAAGAAGACAAACGTTGCTTTTTTAACACCCCAAAAAAAGATCTAAAAAATTTGCTTGAATTCCTTTTTGATAGCACGCGTAGTTTTGCTTCTAATCGTAAAAAATAAAATTAAAAATAGTAGAATTAAATTCTTGGTCGAAGGATACAAACTATGAAAAAATTAATCCACAAGAGTTGCTTCCCCAGAAAAGAGCTACTTTATTGCGAAACAAGCTATAAATATTAAATCAAATAAATAAATAATGTAAAAATATTTGCGCTTAAGACCAAATTACCTGCGAAGCACAAGATAACGTGATGAGGACGTATTTTTTAAGACCGAAGAAGTTTAAGAATAACATTTTTTGATCATTTGACATTTAATTTTAAAACATCAAATTTATGAGCGAAGTGAACCACGCGCGCAGCGCGCTATGTGAATATGTCGGCGCGACAAGCAGATTATTTATATAATGAATCATTTAATTTTAATTTCCCATAAAATCTGATAAAGTCTTATCAAATCCCTTCAACCCCCTTAAAATATAATAAAATCCTTTAAAAATTCGATAATTTTCTTCAAAATATAATGAGATGATTTGAAATCTCTTGCAATCTTTTCAATATAAAATATCTTTTTACATTTTTTGAGGTTCCACTAAAACGGTTAAAATAACTTTTAAATCATATTAAAAAATTGCAATCAACTGATAGAGGGATGGCAAGGGAGGTGTTCAATCCTCTGTTGTAAATTTAACGTCTTGAGTCTATTTTGGCATGGAAATTGATAGTCTTTATGAAAAATATGATACTGATTAACAATACCATTTGTTATTTTTATAATCAGCTAATGAAAAAAATGATATAAATAAATTTTAAAAAATACTGTGGACATCTTTAGCCGAAGAAAAATTATTATTCATAAAATGAATAAAGTGCATCAAATACAAATTTGTGTATGTCTTTCTGTATGTCTGTATTTCTGTCTGTGAACACAATAATTTTTGAAAAAATTAATCCATTAGATTGTCCTGTGGCACACTGGTTTAGTGTCCGAAACTAAAGGTCAAGTTCGTTAGCCAGCTATTTTGGATAAAAACTCAAAAAATGGACCCACTTTGAATATTTTTGAGCCCACTTTTTTTAAAATTTAAAAATTCTTTGTACGGTTATTTATAGTATTAAAAATTACAAAAAATTTATTCTCATGACTTTTTTAAGAAAACTAAAAATGACTAGAGTTATAGCATTTACAAAATTCCATAAAAGACACGAAAATGAACATTTTATGCCAAATAACGCACGATATGAAAAAAGTTTAATGAAAAAAAGGTTGCTTCTTGAATTTCCTACGAGACTATCATAAGAACTTTTTGAAATTTCTTGAAAAATTCAAATTTGGACAGCAGGCAAAATAATGAAAAATCCATCAATTACATTTTTTGACCAAACTGTGCAAAATACGGTAAAAGATAATTGCACAAAAATTGTGCATTTAAAATTTGTTAACTACTTTTTGATAGGATACGTAATTTTGGCTTTATTCATGAAAAACGCCATTAACAGTAAAAAAATATATGCCCGCTGGGTGGGCACATTCGTACCACAACTTTTGTCTTTTAATTTCTTTTTCGTCTTACAACTTTTTAATTAAATTAATAATACATAGTCCGCAGTGTGTTTTGATTTCCAAGAACTTTCTTAAAAAGGCGTGGAGTAATTGGGTTATGTCTGCCTACATTACATTCCCTTATTTCTTCTGATGTCATATTCTCAACATGACCGCTTATCACATTTATTTTTATTCTCGATCTGATTCTATTCTTCTTATACATCCCACGAAGAATTCCTGTATACTCCAATATTGCAAATGCGTCACCATTCGATGTTGATAAAACAATATATTCTTGGTTTGGTGTGAGTTCAAATTTATCATTTCCGACTAGCATTTGAATTCCATTATTGGCAGGAAAAATGTATCTTCGAAACTCGAATTGCCGAGTCTCATTTGATTTGGGAATTAGCCGAACATATCCAAGTTGGTTAAGTGCATATCCTAGTACTTCACGAGAAGGAGGCCTGCCCGGATTAGAAATAGATCTGTTACGAAGAAGAGGCTCCTGGGGAGAGGGACGATCAGGAGGATGTTGTATGGCATAAGAAGAAGAACTAGGATAATCTTCAACATCGGGATTCCATACGGACTGTAGTGAATCGTAATCTCCAAAAGCTTTAAAAAAACTGGATGACAATATTTGGTGTTTTTTGCCTACTGGACAATACCTTATTTCATCTGGAGTCAAATTATGAACTGCGCCGTTGATCATATTTATTTTTATTCGCTTATAAGCTCTGCCTATGCTGTACAGTCCCAGTAGAATCTCACTATAATCCAATATTGCAAAAACGTCTCCACTGGATGTTGACAATACAGTATATTCTTGTGTTGGCCCAAGCACATAGCTCTTTTTCTCTATTCGCAATCGAATTGTATTACCAGCAGGAAAAACGTATCTTCTAAATTCAAATCGCTGGTTCTGATTTGGGCGAGGAATAAGCCGAACATAACCAAGTTGTTCTATTGAACATCCGAGTATTTGATCAGAAGCAGGCCTGTCAGGAGAAGGCCTGAAGGCCACACGAAAAGGAGGCTCTTCAGGTAAACTCTGGTCAGGTGAATGTGGTCTGCCAGAAGAAGAAGAACCGGGGCTATATTCGCTATTTTGACTCCGTTCGTACCGTAGTGAATCGTAATTTGCTGAAGCTTTAGTAAAACTTTGGGGAAAGATTGGGTGACTTTTTCCTACTGGACAATCTCTAATTTCTTCTGGGGTACAACTATCAATTTTGCCGCTTATCATATTAATTTTGATCCTCGATTTTGATCTTTTTGTTGTATATATTCCACGAAGAAGCCCGCTCTCCTCTAATATTGCAAAAATGTCACCATTGGATGCTGATAATACAATCTGTTCTTCGGTTGGCACGGGACTATACTTCCTTCCTTCTGTTACCCATCTAATTGGTTGACCAGCAGAAAATACGTATCTTCGAAATTCGAATCGTATGTTTGGATTGGAGCGGGGAATAAGCCGAATATATCCAAGTTCTCCAAGTGAATATCCAAGTACTTTAGAAGGATAAGGCCTCCCAGGGGGCGACCTGTCTCTGGCATAAAAAGTATGCTCCTCATGATCCTGAGGTATACGACGTGAAGAAGAAGAGTTTAGCTGGTCTAAGTGGCGAATATCAAGGTGACCTCTACTTGACTGTGAACTTAATTCTGCGGAAAAAAATAGAGGATTCATGTTTTATGTTAAAACAATTTGAAAAATAACTTAATTCTTCACCTTCATTTTTCGTATAAAATATTAAGAGTTAAGAGTACTCTTATACGTACTAAAATACTAATAATTAGAAAAGGAATCTATAAAGAAAATGTGTGCCTCAAAACTTTTAGATTAAACAAAAACTGGGGCTCAGCGTTTAGAATTTAACTTAATCTATTGTTTTATTTTCATTTTTGTAATTTATTCTAAAGTTGTTAAGTTCACCTAAAATTCTTATGAACTTCATCGATATTTTTTAAAACGAGCATTAGTAACAATATTAATACACGTTAGTTACGTTTAGATCATTTTAATACCATTTTAATTCATAAACAATTATGACGTCAAAGAACAGTATTTAAAAACAAATTCTCATTCGATAAAATGATTTAGTGGTTTTAGATGTAGCTTTTCGTTTTGATGTTTCAACTATCCTCCAACAAATTCGTACTTGTAAATTGAGCATTGAACTATTCGGTTAAAAATTCTATTGTATTGCCTTAGTGCCGCTTTTTAAGTTCGTAGGTATGAAATGGCCATCAAATATCTATGACGCCATAATTTTTAGCGACATAAATTTGCAAATAGCCTTTATATGAATACAAGCTGTAAAGGGGGATTTTATGTTCGTTGCACAGGTATGAGAAATGGCCGCATTCGTGCATGTATTATATAAAATATAATAAAAATTATAGATATATATTATTATATTCACCAATAGAATTAAGGATGACCGCCAGAGTGGAAACGAACGTATATACCAACATCATTTTCGCAAAGTAGAAAATAGGCTGATAAATGTTTTAGTGAATAACTTGGTTATCAACTATGCCTAAGAAATATTCCATTGTATTTTCAGAGTAGAAATATATACTTATACGTAAGTAATCGTTATCTCACATATATATGAGATAAGACCGTTATTTGTGCCAAGGTTGTCATTTGAAGATAATTATATTATCGTACATTTCTTATTGTGATCATTATAATTATTAATTTTTCATCTCAAATGAAAGGTATTGTTTTTATGTAAAATTTGAGTGTCGCCAATTTCATTAAAATTCTACATTTTTGGGCTCATCAATTGAAAAGTAATGGTTTTTACTTTAATCCCTGCGTGTTGTCGTTTCCTGTCTACACGAAATCTTTCAAAGAAATAATGGATTGGATTTTCCTTTGATAAACGCTTTAAGATCTAAAAAGCAAGGATGATTTTTTTAGTCCGATAGTACATATCTCATACAATTGCTCATCTCAAAAACGTCTACAAATTTTCTTTAAGCAATTATTTGATCTCACACATACAGTTTTAATTGTAATCGTGAAAAGTGTTAATATAAATTAAATTTTTCGGCTAAATTGTGCAACATAAGATAAAATATTAGCAAAAAAATTACTTGTTTAAAAAGGATCCACACATTTAATTGAAACATTCTATTTTAACTATGTATGTTAAAATAAAAATAAGTCAAAACATTGTTCAAACATACAAAATTAATTATTTTTAGAGAAAGCAGCGCTCAGTATGCGAAAATATTGTAAAGAATGCTCCTCGAGAAAGGGTACAGGGTTAGGATCCTTGACTTTTTAGACTTATTTGAAAAAATTGACTTTTCTAAGGTTAACTTCCA
This sequence comes from Belonocnema kinseyi, assembly GCF_010883055.1. Taxonomy (NCBI): domain Eukaryota; kingdom Metazoa; phylum Arthropoda; class Insecta; order Hymenoptera; family Cynipidae; genus Belonocnema; species Belonocnema kinseyi. The sequence goes on from NC_046660.1 coordinate 46,080,667, forward strand.
ACTGCTATTACTTGTGTACTTTTTCAGTTTTTGTCGGCGGCTCGCGTTACGCGCTTACCCATTATTTGTACTGAGAACATACCCTCTTGATTAAGGACCTTCTTCTCTCCCTAAGTGCATGATATTCTATTAGTTTACTTTTTTTATTGAATTAATGATACACAAACTGTGGATCTCGATCTCTCCATCATTAAACATTTTAAGAACCTGCTTGAACCGCCCCCCCCCTCCTTGGCCATTGAAGAATGTGTTCACATTTGATATGTAGAGACTTAAAAAGAATCAAAAGTTTCAAAAACTTCTTTAGGATTATTTAAATGTTTCTCGGTTTAAATCTGATGTCTGAGCTGCTCTACTTATCGAGAAATAAGTTGTTTTTTTTTTCAAATATTCCGTCGCCTCTAAAATCTTTTTACACTTCACTCCTCATGAGAAAACAGTAAACCGCAGGAATACGTTTTATCTTTAGATTGGATAAAAACGCGGCAGCGCGTTTAATTGATTAGAAGTAAAATTTATCTGACGTGAATATTTATTTGACATATGTGATACGTCAAACGGCTGCGTATAAATTCACTGAAAAAATTTCTTCCATAAATTTAAAAATCCTCGCGGTATTCATTTAAGAATTGAAAAAACTATTTACGGCTATTTTTTCGAACTTTCAAAGTCAAGACTGTTATAATAACTTTTTAAATTTAAAAAAAAATCGAACATTCAAATTTTGTTCCACAAAAAACAATGAAGAATAAAAAATTCAATTTTGCGATCAAACTATACTAGATACGAAAAAATATGCATCCAAAGAAAATTCCTAAACTCGTTATCAATCACTTCTTAATTTTGAAGCATGGTTTCGGTTTCAATTCTAAAAAACACACAAAAATAAAATAAAAATAGTAAAATTTCTGGACAAACGTAGTTTGCCCAAAAAAGATTTACAAATTTGTAATCAACAATTTTTTTATAATACGAGTAGTTTTTATTTCATCCTGATAAATTATATTACAATGTTTGTCCTTTAATTTTTAACGTCCTATGCAAAAATGTGAGGGCTGTACTCTGACCCAGCATGCAGCGCGAGATAAATATATTAGTATTAAGTGTTGTAAAATTCCAAAAATCTGAAATTCAAATTTATGAAATTTCTAGTATTAAATAAAAGGAACTTCAGATTTTAATTTTTTTTAATATACATTTTCAATTATTGTAGTTTTGGTCCGTTGTTGATCAGTCCATCTGGCTACCGATTCATCATACTTTTCTCCAGGCAAACGCACTACAAAAACACATAAGTTTCAGAAAATTTCGAAACAGAAATACTAGCAAACGCAGACAAAATGTAATCATTACAGCCATTCCAGAGCAATATTTACCTGAAGCAATAATTAATCTCACGTGTTAAGATTTACCGACGAGTTTATAAATGGTTACAATGTCAGCTCCATTGAATCATATTTTATTTTGATTACAATGCTCAATATGTGACTTTTACACATTTTCTTATTTTAAACCTTGCATGATCCAAATTATTTAATTGGCATAATTCTCTTTATAATAAAATTTAAATAACCATTTGGCTTTAAAATTGGCAAAAGTTTCAAATTTTTTGATTATGAGTTCAAATAATTTGAAATTGGAAGATTTCTGTGGCAGGTTTGCTGGTATGTTTAATCGAATTTTGAAATTTTTTTGTGGCAACACATTTAACTTTAATTAACAAAGGTAAAGTAACTTAAGCGTTCATATAATCTTGTTTTGTCACTTGAAAGTGGCGCAGCCTGTTTACAAGTTTTACAATACGTATTACCTTCTGATTGCGTCATGTATACACTAAGGCTTTTTATATTCTTTAATTAAAGTTAAACATGACTAATTAGTTAAATTTTCTAATTCAGATATAAAGAGTTCACCGGCAAATATTTTTCTAAACCACGAAAAAACCCGACAAATAAACAGGATTTTTGATCATAGAGTTTAAGTGGTCATCCTGAAATATTCTGAAATATATCTTCTGTTCCTTAGGTATTCCGTTCTACGTTAGGGCGAAGATTTCTTAACACTTGTACATATTCAAGATTAACAAATAAAAAAATAATATTACAGGAATAATATTAATGAATAATAAAATAGAAACATACTTTCATGTATAATTTAAACAAATTTTAATTTTAACCGGTGATTCTGAGACATGGACTGCATAATTATACAAACACCAATTTTAATATTGAGGGCAAGATGAATAATCTCCAGAGTTTTCGTAAAATGTAAATGACAACTTCAAGTTCACTTTTCAAGTTCGTAGTTATGGAATAGCCCTTAGATATGTATGACGTCATAATTTTTGGCGAAATAAATATGCAAATAGCCTTTATATGAATATAAGCTGTAAAGGGGGAGTTTATGTTCGCTTCAGAGGCAATCAACTATACTATGGAATATTCCATTACATCATTAGAGTAAAAATGAATACGTAAGCAGTCGTTATCTATCGTATATGTGAGATAGCGACATTATTCTTGCCAAGATTGTGCCACCAAGATTTGTTTGGCCGCATCGATTGAAAACGAATGGATTTTACTTCGATTTCTGTCTCGTCGTTTTTGGTCCACGCAACATCTTTTAAAGAAATCTTATTTTATTATCCTTTCATGCACGCTTTAGTATTTAAAGAGCAAGGATGATCTCGTTATTAAGATAATAGATAACGCATAAGATCGTTCATCTCAAAAACGTGTACAAATTTTCTTCAAGAAATTTTTGCATTACACACATTTAGTTTTAATTTCAATCGTGAAAAAGTATTGAAAAAATTCCATTTTCCGGCTGAATTTTGCAAAATAAGATCAAATATTTGCGAAAAATGTGTTCATCTCAAAAAGATCCACAAATTTAATTAAAACATTCCATTTGAACTATGTATGTTACAGCGAAAATAGGTCGAAACCCTGTTCAAACATTAAAAATTAATTTTTTTAAAGAAAGCAGCGCGTAGTATATGAAAATGTTTTAAAGGAAAGTCTTTGAGAAAAGGCACAAGGTTTCCTTATAAATTTACGATTTTGTTTTTAATTCTTTTTTTTTAGTAAACTATTCTTCCGGATTAAAAATTCAAATACAGGCTAAAAATTGAACTACTTTGTTGAAATTTAATTGATCAATGTATAGATAATTTCACATTTTTCAAATCTCTGACACAAATTGTGTCACTTACTATTCAGTATTTTTTAATCTTATAACTTATACCCTGATCTTCGTTATGAAAAGTAGTTTACACATCGATGTGGTTGAGAGAAAATAATACTGATTCATGAACAACATAGTAAATGAGATTCGAGAGAACTGAATTTTTCAATATCACTTCTCGAACAAGGAGCAACTTATATTAGTATTTTTATCAAAGGAAAATGGACTTTCGAAAAAAAAACTTACTCTGAACATCCATTAACTGCGTCAAAAATCCCAGAAAATAATGCATGTTTACAATTCACATCGTTTAAAAATGGTTTAAACAAATTAAAACTGTTCACATAATTGGCAAATATCCTAAAAAATACTACGCATAACATTTTTTAATTGTTTGATTAATTTCAGGATATAATCAGTTTCAACGATTTACTGAACAAAATATTTTTTAAACAAGAATAATTATTTTGAAAATTAAAAATTAGGTAAGAAGTATTTTATAACTTCTTATTTTATAAATAAAAATAATTAATACCTATAAAATAAAAAAAAACTTTCGGGGGGAAATGACTCTTCAGACTATCATTAGGGGCTTGCCAAACTTTAATTTACAATGTAATGAAAATTCCAGTTACGTTCATTTTGATCTAAATCTGGATCAAGAAGAATATTATATTTTTAAATTCAATTTTAATAGTGCACATGCAACAGAGAAATATAATTTACAAATTTTTCTTTATAAAAAAAACGTACTCAATTTCAATTTTATAGTAATCGAATTTGGTCGTGCGACTTTTGTGACTTATTTAAAATTATTTGATAAACGAATTTTTTGTCACCAGTTCTGACATAGAAGGTATATAATGAAAATTATTTATCTGTGAACTCTTATTTTACGATGATCAGTCCACGCATTGCGAAGGCCGTAAGGAAATTACCTGTAATATTCCCATAAATGAACAAAAAATAAATAAGTTTCCAAAAATTTATAAAAAATTTTCAAATTAAATTTTCGATCATTTATTGTAAGCTAATCAGAAATAGAAAAGGCAAAAGAAGATAAAGACGCAAATTTATAGACATTTAAAAAGAAAAGTTGGGTAATTTATGTTAAGTTACCATAAATTATCTTTATTGATGTTACCTTAAATTACCTATATTTGACTAATCCAAACGAATAAAGGCTCAAATTGATCGACTTGATACGTACTTTCGAAAGTAATATGGTACTTAGAAAATTACAAAATTGTGGAAATAGGGTTTTAAAGTGTTCTTATTGTAAATTTGTGGCCAAAACTTTTTAATTAAAATAGTGTATTATAGAGATGAAATTAGAAATCCTAAATTTAAAATTAAACCTGAATTTAATGTAGCTTCCAATCACTTCAAGCATGCTGCTTTAAGTGACTGAAACACTTTTTAATCCCTCCAAATTTTGTATATAAGTGTTTTATTAAATTTCAAATCACAAGTCTGTAATGACATCTGATAAGTTGAAATTAGCGGATTAATTATAATGTTTAAATTCTCCCACTAACCCAATATACGATTTAAACACATTTTGTATCATAGGCGCAATGATTTTAGAAGTTTTCTTTAGAATCTGAAATCGTAAATCCTAAATTCAAAAGTCCCAATTCATTATTACGATCAAAAATCCTAACCAAACCATCTAGTTGTGATGAAATAATTCCTGACCAGTGAAAGCTATAGGTATGAGCGTTTCAAAATATTTAAATTATGATTCTTTGAACAAAATGCCGTAATTTGAATCGAAGATCCAGAATGTCGAACGACATATTTTTCTAAATTTTTTCAATGAAGAAAAACATTTCTAGGTTACTTAAAATCGTGGATAATTAGGTTGCTGTCATTTCCATCAAACTGCACTTGTGGTAGGATGAGGTCAAGAAAAGTTGTAAAGCAAATCGAAAGCTGTCAGTTGTCTTCGACGATTTTTTTAACACCCTATAAGGAAAGTTCAGTTTAACGGTGACTTTTTCTATGCTACATCGTTTGCGAATATTCCGTTAGCAATTTATTTTGCGAAAGTTATTGTTGGTGATTTGTTCGGAGTTCTTTTTGGGACAGTCAATAGGCAAGTGATTGGACCGCCAATTTCATCGTAAACTTCTTCCTCATATGATATAGTGTTCCTTTTTATCGCAAGCAGCAAAAAGCTTTTACTCAAATTTTACGTTAGTAACTTGTTCGCTAACATTAATTTTACAGAATATTCAGTGAACAAACTAATTTGTAATTTTATTAGTAACTATGACATTAACTTAAGAACAGATGATCGGCAACTTACCGCAGCGAATTTCATCGAGAATATCATCTCTAATATAGTTTTGGGACAGTTACCGAAAACTCCCTTAACTAGTATTTTACATTGATAAATTTTTCTCTGATATTTCCTATTGTTTTCCTACTGTTTTCATCGGTGACTCACTCTAAATAATTTCAAGGACAGTACGTGGAAAACTCAATCGGCCGCTCATTTCTTCGTAAACATTTTTTCTCGCACTCCTGTTTTTGATCAGCAGTGGAAAAGTTAATTACTCGCAAATCACATTAGTAAAATTATTTTCTTAGGGTGGTTCGTAAATAAGTTAATCGGTGGAAGTTTTCTATAAAATTACTTTTTTAAGATAGTCCCTGGACAAGATACTGTTAGTGTTTTTATTCATGGGGAAAAATAAAAGACCAAAAAATATTATTAGTGAGTGACATAAAGGCCTTGCACAATCAATTCAAATAAAAGCTTCCTGGACATCTAATTGTTTTAACTGAGTTTCCAGAACTGAGACCAAAGACCAAAGACCAAAGGCAAAGGTTGACTCCATTAATCTAAACAATATCTCAAATAATAATCTTAAGGATTACAAAGATTGTTTGAATTTTGCTTTCTGCAAGGGTCCCTAATCAAGATGTTACTTAATCAAGTGTGAAGCATGTTTAGGCCTTCACAAATTTCCAGATTATATTGAAGATCTTTTGGAAGAACACAATATTCATGATGCTACTGCAGTATACATAATGCAGCAAAAGCTTCTACCTGAAATCAGTAAGAATTGTCCAAACGTAAAAAATAATTAATTATGTTGGTGATGGCGCTCAGCATTATTTTAAGAATCGTTTTCAAATTATTAACTGAATTAGTTATAAAAGAGATTTTGAAATACATTCTGAATGGTATTTTTCTGAAGCAGCGCATGGGAAAGGTATTTGTGATGGAGTCGGTGCACTCGTAAAAATAGAAAATACAAGAGCGAACTTACAAGCTTTAGAAAGTTTGTGAGACACATTTCTTTTAAGAATTGAAAATTATATATACAGCTATTTGTTGTAAATTGAAATTAGAATAATTTGCCTATACAACTTTTTTGGATAGATCAAAGATTATTAGTCATAGAATTTTTTTTTAATTCAAAGAAACTAACGAAACTGAAAGTTCTTAGTCGAAAATACACGGTATGGAAAAACGTTAAGAAAAAAGGTTTCTTTCTGAAGTACCTAAAAGTCAGTCATCCACAACTTTGCAAATTAGAAAAATCAAATATTCAAATTTTGATTGTACAAGAAATAATGAAAAGTAAAAAACTGGATATTGCGGTAAAACTCTGCTTACAAGATACGAAAAAATAGTAGTCAAAAATTGTGCACCCAAAAAAATGTACAAATTCGGTATTACTTATTCCGTGATTTTAAGCGCGATTTTGGTTTCAATCGTGAAAAATGACATAAACAATAAAATAAGAACAAAATTTCTGGACAAAGAACATGAGCTATGAAAATAATATAAAAAAGTTTTTCACCCAAAAAAGGTTTACAAATTTGTAATCAATAATTTTTAGATAAAAGTAATTTTTGTTTAAGTCATGAAAAATAACATTAATTTTAAAAGTCTTATGCAAAAAATTGAGTGATGCACAACGATCGAGCGTGCAGCGTGAGCTAAATAGATTAAGATTTGAAGCAGTACAATTCTAAATTTCTGAAATTTAAATCTATTCAATGTTTTGGCCCGCTCTTGATCAGTCCATCCGTCTAACCGTTCGTCATACTTTTCTCCAGGCAAACCTACTGCAACAAGAATTACTTTCGCGTCTTAAGATTTTCCAACCACATTGGAAACGTGTAGTGTGTCGATTCAATCGAATTTGATTTTTTTTCGATAAGAAAAAATGTATCTTCATCTACTTAAAGATGATTCACAAGAAAAATAACCTTCTTTTTTTTGGAAATATTTAAACAACTTTAATGAAGGCCTACAAAACGAGATTTGAAATTTTTTCAGGCTTTACATTCCAACACATTTACTTTAAGGGACCACTTCTTTGAATTTTTTACATTTTAATATGTAGATTTAAAACATTGTCTTATCTTGAACCTTGTATGATTAAAATTATTTAATTGAGATAATTCTCCTATCTTATAAATTATAAATGACCATAAAGACCTTAAACTTGAAAAAATTCCCAATGTTTCAATTATGAGTTTAAATGATTCGATATTAGAAGATTTCTGTGATAGGGTTTGCTGTTGTGTTTGATCGAATTTTGTAATTTTTCTACGGTGATATATTTAACTTGAATAAACGAAGGTGAAGTACATTAAGCGTGCAAATAATTTTTTTCTTTTCACTTTGAGGTGATGCAGTCTGTTTACAGGTCTTATACTATGTATTACCTTCTGTTTGTGGCATGCATATACTAAGACTTTCTATCTTATCCGTGAAACGAACATGAATTTTTTGTATAGAATTAGAGTGGTGATCTTGAAATATTTTAAAATATATATTTTGTTCATTAGGTATTTTTTTAACATAAGTCAAATATTAAGAGCGAGGTGGATAATAATCTACAAAGTCTTCTTAGACTGGAAATGTTAACTTCTGATCTTTGAGTAATAAAAAGCTAGGTGAGTTCTACGTTAACTTAAACTGAGAAGAAAGTATTTTTATGACTTTTTAAAAAGGCCGTGTAAATGTTATAGATTAAAAGTGCAAAAATTAAAAATTGTTTTATCCTTTATGGTTCAGTATGAAAATATTTAATCTAAAATGTCTTAATTTCCATACTTCCTACATTTTCCAATTAAAAATTATTACATTCTCATCAGAGAAGGTATTGCATCCATGTAAAATTGGACCCGCTCCCGTGTTTATTTAATGTTTACGTTTTAAGACCCTTTGAACTCGAAAAACAGGTTCTCGCAAAATAGTTTGTGTGTGTGTACAATATTAGTCTTCCAGCACGATAACTCTATTTTTTGGGTCAAGCCATACAAGATAAGAGGAGAGGTGAGTCGCGGAAATTATGCATGGACACATATAGGTTTTATTGGAAAAAAATTTAATTTTTGGAAAAACGACACGAACTACACAAAATTTTATTCCATTTTACCACTTTACGGCAGGGTGCGTAGTTTTGGTACAACTCGAAAAAAAATAACATTGAAAATTAGAAAATTAAATGTATGAAAAACAACAGAAGTTGCAATCAAATGTATAATAACAAAATTTTTTCACAGGATGTGCACTTTTTCTTTATTTATAAAAAGAAACAATTAAAATCCGTATGTTTCAATACCAGTGCATATTATGAAATGTAATAATATAAAGTTATTGAAATGAAACATTTTTCTTGATAGCTGAGAGTAAAATTCAATGCTAAACAAAGAATGAATATTAAAGCAAATAAATAATGTAAAAATACTCGCGCTTTGTACAAAATCGTCTGCGAAATATGAGATGCGTGATCAGAATGTTTGTTAAAGCCAAAGGAGTTTAAAAAAGAAGATACGAGGGTAGTTCAATAAGTCCTCAGAATGAAGTATAAAAACAATTTTTTTTGGGTAAATTTTTTTTAATTTTTCAACATAATCTCCTTGGAGCTCTATACACTTGGTCAATCGCTTTTCAAGTTT
>NC_046660.1:46089883-46106294 GCF_010883055.1 Belonocnema kinseyi
ATGAAAATGTTTGATTACCGCTCTGAACTCGTTTTTTTTTCATTTTTCTTAACGAACAATTTTTTTTTGCAATTGGTTATAAAAACACGTAAACTCAGAAGACGTGGACTGTGACTGCATCATATATCTAGTCGGGAGTGGTGCTGACTGAAAACAGATGATTTGGAGCTATTCGCGCGCCATCTGTCGGTCATTCTAAGGACTTATTGAACTACCCTCGTAATTCACTATCAACCAAATTATGTTTTTGAAGATTTGATCTTTCCTTCATATAAAATCTCTCAACGATATTGTCGATTTCGATTGTTAAAATACTCGATTTCATTGCCATATGCGTGTGACACGAGGCGTCAGTGGGTTAGACAGCATTGAAAAATATTGAAAAAATTGTCATGATTGCTTGTTCTTTGTTAGCTAAACGAGCGCGGCAGAGGCATCCGTGAGTCACTGAGAGTTAGACAGTAATGGTACGTTACACGTGTTTTCTCGAAGTTAATGATCCCAATGGAGCTGCCTTGATCTGCGCTTGCTTGGATTTGAGTGACGATTCATTGGCTGCGTTGCGCATCTGCACTTGATTTTTAAATACGTACGCGAACTAGAGCCAATGAGCACCGCACAGTTCAAGCATGCGCAAGTATTTCTGGATCACTTTTGGGAATAATAATCGAATCGAAATTCAAAGTCGATAATACGAATCAACGCTTCTCATTTACCACCACCTTGCCACCCGTACCGCTGCAATACAAGGCCTCTGCTTGTTACGTATAATCGAATTCTTATTCCAATTTAAGCCTCTCTACTTTTACTTATGAACATATTTTCATTTCAATTTCGGCAAGGACATTTTAAAGCCTTCAAAGCATTCAAACGAGCTATCTGGATCATTAAATATATCTACTGAGTGCCTGCGGAGAATTTCTCAGAGCTTCTTAGAGCCTTGAGAATCTTTAGCATATACTCTGAGATTTCTATCGGTAGGGTTAGTATATTTTTAATTACAAGTTAATGTTGAAGCTATTATTTGTTATTAATATAAACATTAACATAAGTAATAATCCTATGAAGCATGGAATTTGTTGTCAGTTTTGTTACTTAAGTCCATTGCTGGTGTAAAATACGATAGCAACTTTTTGAGATTTTGAGGTTAGGAATTAATTTGAGAATACAAGAGCGAACTGCTGGTCGCAGAATTAGATATTTTTGGCCAATTTAATGTAAGTCATCCGCATGTCTACAAAAATCCATAAAATACTATTGTTTGCTATGAAAAGTTACGAAAATGTAGTACAAAAATACAAAAATTCATTCAGATTTATAAAATTCATTCAAATTTATAAAATTCATTCAAATTTATAAAATTTTTGGTGAAAAAACAGAAACTATTTTAATGAGGATTAAAATAAAAAATAGCTTTTTATGTTTCCATCCTACGTCTTTTTGATAAATTTTTTAACTGCGAGCAGTTCGCTCTTGAATTGCAAATTGTAATATTAACCTCAAAATCTCAATAAGTTGCTATCACATTTTATATCAGCAATGAAATTTTATAAGAAACTCCATTCATCACAGGAATAATACTTAATGTTAATTTTTATCATGAATGCAAATAATAACTAAAACATAAACTTATAACTAAAAAGACACCAATGTTACACTAACTTTACTCAATATCAGAAAAGTACCATTAAACTCCTTGCACTTCATCTTTACCACAAAACAGCTGTATAAAATATATAGGTTTCCAATGTTTTATGTGCTTTAAAACAATATATGGTTTAATACATGTAGGATTGAATAAATTATGTTCAGGTTTATGGATATATCGGGTCATCATATCTGCCGACAATTTTGCCACATATTCAATTTTTATTTTATAAAAACACTATTTTGAAAACCTCCAACAGATACATACTATAGGGATGTGCGGGCACTTTCATTATTACCTAATGAACGGCGAGAAATTAGTTTTTGACCAACTAAAAAGAAACTTACAAAAATATAGGAGAATTCTCAAGCAAAAAGATGAAATTTCAAGGGAGAAGTTTTATATTTCTAACAAAAATAAAAATTTTCTACAACATACGGGAATTTCCAAACAAATAATTCCATTTTTAACTGAAAAAGAATCAAGTTTCAATAAAAAATATCAAATTTTAAACAAAAATAGAATAATTCAATTTTTAGCATATAAAAATTAATATTCAATAAAAAAATGAAATTTTCTACAGGTTTTTTTAAATTTTAACCAAAACAGGCGAATTTGACACTAAATAGTAAAAGTTTTAACAAAAAAGATCAATTTTCAATCACAAGAATTAATTTTCTATTCAGAAAAATCTTTTCTAACAAATAATAGAATTTTGAACTAAATTAATTTTCAATGCAAAAACAATATTATAAAAGGTATTTAAAATAAAATAGAATTTACTTAAAATCAGGAAGGTTGTACACATTATATAGCAGAATGTTTCAGTGATTAACATTTTTTTATCGTAAATTATGCAAGACGTTTTTTTCCGATCTAAGAGAAAAAAAATTGAATTTAGGCATCTATGTTAAGAATAATAAAAAACATATTAATTTTTTACCCATAACATTAATTCTCTATAAAGAAACTCATAATTTTCAAACAACAATGATATAATTAAAATTTCCCTTAAAGACATTAATTTTTAACAAACAAAAAAAATGAAGAAAATCGTTGAATCCTCATTAAACAAGAATAGATTTTAACAAAGAAAAATAATTTTCTATAAAAAAGACGAATTTTTAAATAAAAATATTAGTTTTTAATTAAAAATATAAACATATAAAACCAAAAATAGGATAATTCCTTTTTAGTTGAAAGAATTAATATTTAACAACAAGCCATTAAATTTCAACAAATTAATTGAAATTTTACAAAAATATATGTATTTGATGATACATATTTGAACTTTCAAGCACACATATGTATTTCTAACCAAGAACACAAAAATATCAATTTTTAATTCCAAATTTCAGTGTTCCACCAAAAGTATGATAATTAAAGTTTCAGTTAGAGAATTTAATATTTAACAACAAAAAAATGTGCAACTTGACAGTTTTATTCTTAATCACAAAGATGAATTTTTAAACAAGAAGACTAATTTCCTACCAAAATGACGAATTTTCATCGAAATATGTGCATTTTCAAACAAATGGTTGAATTTTCAACTACAACAGATCAATTTTTAACTTCAAATATCAATTCTCTACCAAAAATGGTATAATCCAATTTTAGCTTACATAAATTAATTTTTGCCTAACTATAAAGGAACTTTCAGCAAAATAGTTGAATTCTCAATCAACAAGATGAATTTTCAAGGAAGAAGTTTTTTATTTCTAACAAAAAACACCAATTTCAACAAAATACATACGTTTTTAAACAAATACTTCCATTTTTAACTAATAAGATCAAGGTTGAATAAAAAACATCCAATTTTAAACAAAAAAAGAATAATGCAGTTTTTAGTTTAGAAAAGTTAATATTCAATCAAAAAAATGAAATTTTCTACCGATTATTTCAAATTTGCACTAAAACAGATGAAATTGACACCAAATAGTAGAAGTTTGAACAAAAAAAGATGAATTTTCAGTCAAAAAGATTAATTTTCTATTAAAGAAAATTTTTAAAATAAATAACAGAATTTTGTAGAAATTGTTGAGCGTTTCGGCACACAATGGTGGCCTTCTTTGTTGAGTTTTATTAAATCTGTGAAAAGTACACAATACCTTGTAGGTACGCAGTTTTACTATTGGAAGCATTATTTTTTTATTAATATCTTAGTTGTAATCTAATAAAAAATTAAAATGACTTATTTTTCAATTTAAATTTTGTTTAATTTTATTAAGAGCTATTGATAAATCTTGCAGTAATCTTAAAACATTATTTTATTTTAACGAAGTACAATTGATGAGAAAAAGATACCAATGTAGTCGAAAAAGTTTTGTCATCAATTTTTTATTTAATGAAACAATTTTCAATCGCAAAAGTTATTTACACATTACTTTTTAAGTGACGCATATGTAACGATATTAAATTTTTTATTATTTTATTTCTTTTTTATTATTTTTTAAATAATCCGTCTGTACGAAAATTATTATTATAAATTGTGAGAGACCTTATGCGGATTTAAATTGTTTTCAACTAAATTAATTTTCAATCCAAGAACAATATTATAAAAACTATTTAGAATAAGATAGAATTTACTTAAAATCAAGCAGGTTCTATACATTATTTAGCAGAATCGTTAGCGATAAAATTTTTTTATATTAAATTTTACAAAACGATTTTTTCCTATATAAGACAACAAAAAATCGAATTTGGACATCTAAGTTAAAAATAATAAAAAACGGATTTATTTGTTACCCATAAAATTAATTCTCTACAAAAAACTAGTAGTTTTCAACCGACAATGATATAATTAAAATTTTCCTTAAAGACATTAATTCTTAACAATTCTTAACAAGTAAAAAAAATCAAGAAAATAGTTGAATCCTCAATAAACAAGATAAGGTTTCAACAACGGAAACTAATTTCCTACCAAAAAGACGAATTTTTAACTATAAACATTAATTTTAAATTATAAAAATAATTTTTCATCCTAATATTGTACATTTAAATTTTTAATAAGATAGCGGAATCCTCATTCAAAAAGATAAATTTTCAAATAAATAAAAAAGATCTCAAAATGATCAATTTTTGATTAAAAATATAAATTTATAGAACCAGAAATAGGATTATTCCTTTTTAGTTAGAAGAATTGATGTTTAACAACCAACAATTAAATTTTCAACAAATTAGTTGAAATTGATCAAAATAAATGAATTTGATAATACATATTTGAACTTTCAAACGGATAAATGTTTAACGAAGAGCATTGAATTTATATAAAAAAAGACGAGGTTTTAAACACATAATTGAATTTTCAACACAAAAATATAAATTTTTAATTCGAAATTTCAATTTTTCACCGAAAGTGGGATTGTTAAAGTTTCAGTTTGAGAATTTAATTTTTGACAAACAAAGGAATGTGCAGCTTAATAATTTTATTCTTAATCACAAAGATAATTTCCAAACTAAGAAGAACCTAAATTTTAATTGAAATATGTGATTTTTCAAACAAATGGTTAAATTTTCAACTAAAAAAATAAATTTTTACTTCCAAATATCAATTATCTACCATAAATGATATAATCCAATTTTATCTTACATAAATTAATATTTAAATAACTTTGAAGGAAGATCCATTTTTTTTAAATATCATTTTTCTATCAAAAATGGTATAATCGAATTTTCTCTTAAATATATTAATTTTTTGAAAAAAGGGAATTTTTAACAAAGTAATAGAATCCTTGAAAAAAGATGAAATTTCAATTAGGAAGTTTATTTTTCTACCAAGAATGACGAATTTTTAAAAAATTCTGATTTTCGAAATACTGTATGAAAACAGATGATTTTGTTTCCAAATAGTTCAATTTTCAACGAAAACAGATCGATTTTAATCCAAAAGGATTAATTTTTTATCAAAACAGAAAAATTAAAACATTCGAATTATTCAGTAAAAAGGTCTATTTTCAACCAAAATAGTGGAATCAAAATTTCTTTGAAAGAAATTAGTTTTTCACAATCTGAAAAGAATTTTTTGAAATAACTGAATGGTTCAGTTTTTAGTAAAAAAATAATTTTCAATTTAAAGAAGTGTGGTTAAAAGAAAATATCTGAGTTCTCTACCAAAATAGATTGTAATTAAAAATATCAATAAATTTTGAACCAAAAATGGAAACTTAAATTTTCACTTCGATAAATTAATTTTGAAAAAATAAGAATTGTCCGAAAAATTGTTGAATCCTCAATCAGCAAGGTGACCTTTTAAAAATTATTTTTTTTTTGTGAAGATTCATTCTTTTAGTCAAAAATTTATCTCTGGTTAAAAATTTAAAAATTTTTCTGGAAATGCAGTTTTTGGTTCAATTCAGCTGTTATTGTTTTAAAATAATCATATTTTTTATTTTTTGGTTGAAA
This sequence comes from Belonocnema kinseyi, assembly GCF_010883055.1. NCBI lineage: Eukaryota > Metazoa > Arthropoda > Insecta > Hymenoptera > Cynipidae > Belonocnema > Belonocnema kinseyi. The sequence goes on from NC_046660.1 coordinate 46,095,933, forward strand.
ATTTATCTACTTATTTAAAAGTTTAACTACTTTGTTAAAATTTTAGGTGGTTTGATTAAAAAAAAAGAATTCTCAATGAAAATGTAGTGTTAAATATCTTAAAAAAAAGAATTTCAACAAAAAATTTAAATTTTCAACCAGAGTTGAATTTTCGAACAAATATGTCAATTTTTAACAAAATAGTTGAATTTTTAACCTGAAAATATGGATTTTCGATAGCAAATGTAATATTTGATATTTCAATGAATGCAGGTATTGCTAAGAGATGCATTGTAAAAAAAAGGATACGAATTTTCAATCATAAAGATTAATTTTCCGTAAGAGATGCGAATTTAAACCAAAAGTAGAAAAGTCAGTTTTTCGCACAAAACATTAGTTTATTTCCGATAAAAAATAAGTTTAAAAAATGTATATTTTTTAACCAAACAAATGAATTTTCCGCTAAAACTGCGAATTTTTCATCTAGAAAAACAAATTTTCAACAAATAACAAATAGTAAAAATTTTTATTTAAACTATGTATGTTACAACGGTAATAGGTCGAAACCCTATTCAAACCTTAAAAACTAATTTTTTTAAAAGAAATCTGCGTCTAGTATATAAAAATTTTTTAAAGGAAAATCTTTGAAAAAAGTTACAGTGTTAGGATCCCTCACTTTTTCGACTTTTTTGAAAGAATCTACTTTCTGAAGGTTAAAAAAGCATTAAAGATTTACGTGTTTGGTTGAAAAGTAATCATTTTTAGTTCGGAATTTAACAGTTTCATTGTAAATTGACAATTTTGTTTTAAATTATTTTTTTGTAGTAAACTATTTTCCGGATTAAAAAATCAAATACAGGATAAAAAATTTAACTACTTTATTAAAATTTAATTTATCAATATGTAGATGATATCCATTTTCCGAATCTGTGGCATGAAATGTGTCGCTTACTATTTAGCATTTTTTATCTTACAACTTAGAGCCTAATCTTCTTTATAAAAAATGTTATTTTTCGGGCCGATTTTGTTGAGATAAGATAATACTGATAAATGGGCGACATAGCTAATGAGATTCGAAAAAAACGGAAATTTTCTACATTACTTCTAGAACAAGGAGCAACTGATATTAATTATTTTATCAATGGCAAATTATCTTTTAAACCAAAATTCACTCTGAAAATCCATTAACTGCGTTAATAATTCCAGAAAATAATCCATTTTTATTATTGAGAGCGCATAAAAATGATTTCAATAAATTAAAATTGTTGACATAGTTAACAAATATTCTACAATAACCACTCATAACATTCATTAGTTTTGTAATCTATTTCAAAATTTAATCAAATTTAACCATTTACCGTACAAAACATTTTTAAAATAGAAATGATTGTTTAGAAAATTGAAAATAGGGTAAGAAAATTGTCAAAACTTCTAATTTTATAGAAAAAATAATTGATGTCTACAAAATTAAAAAACTAAGCTTCCGGTAAAATTTAATCTTCAAACAACCTTCAGGGGCTAGCTTAACTTTAATTGATGTAATGTAATTTTCAGCAGAAATTCGAAGATTTCAAAATAAATCATATTTTTATTTCGAAATTTTTCTTAAAAATGAAATTTGCAAATTCTTCCTAATAAAAAAACTTTTTCAATTTCAAGTGTAAACCCATCGAATTTGGTCGTGCGATTTTTGCGACTTATTCAAATTATTTGACTAAACAAATTTTTTTCCACTTTGAATAGCCGGAGGATTTCAATATTTTTTAATCGATAAGTCATAAAATTATGTCCCTAAAATCACAACGATGCCAGTGCATGAGAAAAACTCATGATTCCGGGTCCCATCCTGCCGCAACCCTTTGCAACGTCGGAATAAAGGGTGTAGTCAAACGTTGTTAACTTCCTTTTACCTCATAGACGAAAAAAACCATTAACAAACATTGTAGAGGGACCTGAGCTGCCTGTACGCTTCAGAAGCGCCACATCACGACTTCAGGTCTGCCTGTACGTTCCGAAACCGGTTCTTCACCGTGATAACTGCGTCATTTCTACCTTCTCAATGCACAGCTAAATACCTGTATTATCGACCTCACTTTATTAGTTCACTGCATTTTTTTTGTTGAACCTAAGAACTTTTTTGTAAATAATATTTTTATGATTTTTATGATCTACTCGACACACATTGATTCCTACAATTACTGAGTATAGGGAAGTGGTTTACGAAATAATAGTAGAAAAAGGAAAGAACATTAGTTCGCTACATGCATTGACATGCAATTTTCAGAAATAACAATTTATTCCATGAAATTCAAATAAACAATTCCAATGATGTTTTAATGTTTAAATAAAACTTTGATACAACATTAGATCACAAGGATTTTTATGTTCTATTTTACAACTGTTTTATTGAATCAATGATACACAGTCTCCAGTGAGTCGTAATTTGAAAAAACTTTCGTGAAAAGACGTGGGGTAATCGGGTAATGTTTGCCTACATTACATTCTCTTACTTCATCTGGTGTCATTTTCTCAACAATACCGCTTATTACATGTATTTTTATTCTTGATCGATTTCTATCGTTCTTATAAATCCCACAAAGAATTCCTGTATACTCCAAAATTGCAAAAACTTCACCATCGGATGTTGCTAACACAATATATTCTTGGTTCGGTATGGGTAAAAATTTATCGTTTCCCCTTGTCAATTGAATTCCTTGATCGTCAGAAAAAACGTATCTTCGAAACTCGAATAGCCGGTTCTGATTTGTTTTGGGAATCAGCCGAATATATCCAAGTTGGCCAAGTGTGTATCCTAGTACATCATGAGAAGGAGGCCTGCCCGGAGGTGAAATGGATCTGGCATGAAGAGGAAGATCCTGAGAAGAAGGGCGATCAAGTGAATGTTGTCTGGCACAAGAAGAAGAACTAGGATTTTCTTCAATATTGGCATTCCATGCGGACTGTAGTGAATCGTAATCTCCAAAAGTTTTAATAAAACTGGTTGGAAATATTTTGTGTTGTTTGCCTACGGGACAATACCTCATCTCATCTGGAGTCAAATTATTAATTGAGCCGCTTATCATATTTATTTTTACTCTAAAGTAAGTTCTACCTATGCTATACAATCCACGGAGTAACTCACTATAATCCAGTATTGCAAAAACGTCACCATTTGATGTTGACAATACAGTATATTCTTGTGTTGGCCCGAGCATATAGCTCTTTTGATCAATTCGCAATCGAATTGGTTTACTGGCAGAAAAAACGTATCTTCGAAATTCAAATTTCTGGTTCTGATTTGCGCGAGAAATAAGCCGAACATAACCAAGTTGTTCTATTGAACATCCAAATACTTGATCAGAAGGAGGCTTATCAGGAGAAGGACTGAAGGTGGAACGAAAAGGAGCCTCAAGAGGTGAATTCCGGTCAGGTGAATGTTGCCTGTCAGACGGCGAAGAAGATTTAGGGTTACGTTCGCTATTAGGATTCAATTCAGACCGTAGTGAATTGTAATTTGCTGAAGCTTTAATGAAGCTTTGGGGGAAGATTGGGTGATGTTTGCCTATTGGACAATCTCGCATTTCATCTAGGGTACAATTATCCACTTCGCCGTTAATCATATTTATTTTTATTCTCGATCTAGATTTATGTGTCGTATATAATCCACGAAGAATACCGTCATACGTTAATATTGCAAAAATATCACCATTGGTTGCTGATAATACAATCTGTTCTTCGGTTGGCACGGGCTTATAGGTTCTTCCGTCTGTTATCCATCTAATTGGTTTACCCTCACGGAAAACATATTTTCGGAATTCAAATAGTATATTCGGATTCGTGCGGGGAATCAGCCGAATGTATCCAAGTTCTCCAAGTGCATATCCAAGCACTTTAGGAGAAGGAGGCCTCTGAGGAGGTGACCTGTCCCTCGCACGAAAATGATGCTCCTCAGGAGCCTGAGGTATATGAATTCGAGAAGAAGAGTGATAGTGTCTCAAGCGAGGAGTATCACGGTAATCTCTATTTAACTGCGAACTTAGTTCTGCGGAAAGAAATAGAAGATTCATGCATCTAGGTCAATAAATTTAAAGAAGAGATTGATCATTTATTTTCCATTTTGGTACAAAATGCTTTAAAATCATAAAAAAGGATTCTTTAAAAAGAAGTTGTACCCGAAATCTACCAGGCTTAAATTAATTGAGGCACGGCGTATGTGAATTCAACTCAATTTATTGTTTGTTTTTTTCTATCTGGAATTTATTCTGAATTTGTGGAAATTCACCTGGAATTCTTATAAACTTCATCGAATTCTTTAAAAAAAATTTTATTTTAAATAACATAAGTTCCATTATTAATGTACATTACTTACTTTTAGATAATTTCAGTGCTATCTTGGTTCTGAATTTATTACGATTTTAAAGAAATGTATCCCAAACATAATAGTCGGAGAGCTAGCTACATAAAAGAGCCTCGATTCGGCGTCCAAGATCAAAGCTCGAAAGTTGTAAGAAAAACATTAATACATTATGAAATTGCTACTCTGCCAGTCTGCAACTTTTGCGTTTGAAAATGGCAGCCGGTTTTACACGGTGTAATATCTGCAAAAAAAATCAATATGGTGGCCGCGTCAAATTTGTTTAAAAACATTCTGCAGGTTTCAACTAAGAGCGGCGAAACAATGGCAGAAGTTTAGTCGTTTGGAAAACGCGCCCAGCTTTTTCCCAATATTCATCAGACCTTACCTTAGAGCTGTATGTAATGGCAGAACTTTAGCATAATGGAAAATCCTCGGTAGAAGTAATTTAGTGGAAAATGTCAACTTAATTATAATACATGATTGTTCGCTAAACTTGCATGTTAGAGCTATCTTTATATATGCCATTACAATTATTTTCAAATTCCTCCCCAATTTAAAAAAAGTCAACACGATGCGATTAAAACTCGCTGTAAAAGTCTAATTTTTTCTTGGGCGTCCAATTTTAAGCCAGTCGCTCGGTTTTTGCCAGCCAGCGTGAGGCGAGGCGGAGGCAGTGTTGCGTCATTCTCTCTGCGACTGGCAAATCTTGATGATTTATTTTTAAATTGGAGTAGAATTTGAAAATAATTGTAATGGCATATATAGATAGCTTCAGCATGCAAGTTTAGCGAACAATCATGTATTATAATTAAATTGAAAATTTCCACTTAATTACTTCTGCCGAGGATTTGCCATTATGCTAAAGTTCTCCCATTACACACAGCTCTTAGTTAAGGTTTGAAGAATGTCGGGAAAAAAGCTGGGCGCACGAACCGTATAAAGTTTTAGGAGGGGGTATCCGGGACATCTTATTCGCTTCTGCGAAAGGTTTTCCAAACGACTAAACTTCTGCCATCGTTTCACCGCTCTTAGTTGAAACCTGAAGAATGTTTTTAAACATATTTGACGCGGCCACCTTATTGATTTTTTCTTGCAGATTTTACACCGTGTCTTGGGCACCGAATCCAGGCAGTTTTATGTAGCTAGCTCTTGAACTATAATGTAATTTACAAATCACTACTTATTTGCTTGAAAGTGTTACTTGTTCATGCAAAGCATTAACTATTTTTTTTCAAAATTCCTCTGCCTTGATTGAAAATTCAAATCTCTGTTCGTGAGGCTTCGTCTTTAATAGTTGAAAATAATCTTTGGTTTTTAATTGAGATTTTCAGTTTGATAATTAAACTAGCATTAAATAAATTTGTCTTTTTAGGTTGAAAATTTAAATATTTGGTTAAAAAATATATTGAATTGCTAAAAAGTTATTTTTTTTCTCGTTATCTTAGTAGCATATTGTGCACCGAGTTGAAGAAGAATAGATATTTACCAATAAAATTCAGGATGACTGCTAGAGTGGAAACCAAAGTACAGGCCGTCCCCATTTTCCCCAAGCAGAGAAGAAACTAATTAATGTAAGGAATGTTTCATGGAATAATCATAGCACAAATATGTACGTACTTGTATGCAATATTTACCTCACATATATGTGAGATAACAGCGTTCCTAGTTTCAAGATTATCTTTCGCAGATAATTATATTTTTTTCCATTTTTTGAATTATAATTATAATAATAATTATGTTTTGAGCTCAAATGGAGGGTATTTGTTTGCTTTGAAAATTAAGAGTTGTTGAGTTCATCAAAATTTGACCTTTTTGGACTCATCTTTTAAAAAATAATTTGTTTTTACTTTAGTTTCTGTCTTTCGCTATTTCCTGTCCACACGACAACTTTCGAAAAGATGATCTACTTGGATTTTCTTTTAAAACACTTTTTAAGGCCTAAAGCAATTAATTTTACAGCATGATAAGATTGAACAATTAGGAATCAGGTATACAAAGCTATGTATAATAAGCTTATTATTATAAATATCGATTGTTATTGCACATTGATAGTCTTTTCTCTATACTAAAATGATAAATATATAGTTTCTATCATCAAAATTATTAATAAGAACAGATTTATCAATTGCTTATCAATTTAGCCGGTTTAATATCAGTATTGAGCTATTAAGAAATATTATTGAAGAAAGAATAAGATTCTTTGACAGCTAAGGGGCAGATTGTGATATTTTTTACATAAATTATAATCAGGAATTAAGGTAAACCGACCATCACTGGGAAAACGTAAAAAGTAAAAAGTGTGTTCAAAAAGTAAGGTGACTTTTCAATTTTCGCGGACTACGTACATTCAGGTTTAAAATTTTTTGTTTTGTTGTGTTGGTACACTCGTCACAATCATATATTCACAGTTTTGACTATATAGCTCTTGTTGTTTTTCTGGCAGAGGCGTAAATGGTTAGAAGGGCTTGGTGTGCTCGGCGATTTTCTTCTTTCGAAAAAAACGGAGCAAAAAGTTTGCATTAAATTTTGTGTGAAAAATGGAATCCAGTCCTCTAAAACTCTTGAAATGTTGACAGTTGCATACGGTGAGTCTACTCTGAGTAAGAAGAATGTGTATAAGTGGTACAAGCTGTTCCAAGATGGCCGAGAGGATGTCGAAGACGAACCTCGCCCTGGACGTCCCAGCACGTCGGTTGGCTCATGCCATGCTATCTTTTCGGACGTTTTGGGCATGAGACTGTCAGCAAAATTTGTTCCAAAACTGCTTAATTTTGTTCAAAAGATCCATCGCATGACCATCGTTCAGGAGATGTTGAATGAAGTTAATAATGATCCTGATTTTCTCAAATGGTTATAACTGAGGATGAATCATGGGTATATGGTTATGACGTCGAAACTAAAGCCCAATGGTCTCAGTGGTAGCATCCTGAGTCTCCAAGACCGAAAACAGCACGTCAACTTCGGTCAAATGTGAAAGTTTTGCTCACTATCTTCTTTGATTACCGTGGCATAGTGCATCAGGAATTCTTACCACAAGTTCGTACGGTCAATAAGGAGTATTACCTTCAAGTTATGCGCCGTTTGCGAGAGGCGATACGCAAAAAACGTCCGGAACTTTGAAAAAACAATTCATGGCTTTTCGATCACGATAATGCACCTGCTCATTCATCGTTGCTTGTGAAAGAGTTTCTGACCAAAAACAGCACCACAGTCATGCCTCAGCCTCCATAATCACCGGATTTGGCCCATAGTGACTTTTTTCTTTTCCCGAAACTGAAGACAACATAAATATTGAGGAAGAAATGAATATTTTTTGAGAAAACCATAAAGTCGCCTTATTTTTTGAAAACACCTCGCATGTCCAATACTGGGATAATAATAAATATCGCATAACTTTTACAGCATTGTATTTTTAAAATTTCCTACACTAAAAGGAAAAGTAATGTTTTTACATATTTTTAATACGTTTATAAGAATGAAATTCATAACTTTATTCGCGATTGAAAATATTGTTTAAAAGACACAATCTTGCTATTCAAATGATCACATAGGCCTGCAAATAATGGGCTCATATCAGATGTTGGAAAGTTGAGGGTCATTTCCAAAGTAATTTTTTTACGTAAAATTCGAATCCTGGGTTATAATTGGCCCATCATGTCAGGATTTTAAGATATTTGAGGTTATGTACCCAAAAAATGGCGTTTTTGCCTGCTTTTGAGGCTATGTACAGAAAACACAAAACTTTTGGGGATATCAACAACCCCGAACACCCCCAAGTACAAATTTTCAAGAAAAAGCACCCAGTACGAAATATCTGCATCGAAGTATTTAAGGCAATTGCTCAAGACATAATGGGAAAAATCCCAAAAAATTTTGTGTCTTCTGTACATAGCCTCAAAAGTAGCCAAAAACGCCATTTTTTTGCTACATAACTTCAAATATCTTAAAATCCTAACGTGATGGGTCAATTTTGACCCCGGATTCGGATTCTACGTACAAAATTATTCCAGAAATGGCCCTCTACTTTCCAACAACAAAACCATGTTGGCCTGTGCTATTTATTCGAAAAAAGCTGTTTAGAGTAGTTTATTGAAACCTCCAATTCTAACCTCAAACTTTTCCAACTGCTTAGGTAAGTAAGAAGTAAGAATTAAAAATTTATATGATAGATTTGTATGAAATAATAACAAGATTAATATTAGCGATTTACTTTTTAAGATAAATTAAGTAAATCAATTTTTCTGTTGGAAATTCATATTTTTAATTAAAAAATATAGCTCTCTTGAAGAAAATACATTTTTTTGACTTGAAAATTCAACATTTAAGTTAATTTTTTTTATTTCTTAACTGAAAAATGCTTTTTGATTAACATTCGAACTATTTTCCTAAAAATGCATCTTATTGGTTCGAAAACGTATCTTTTTAATTATAAATCTCATCTTTCTTGAGAAAAAATGTAACTTTGGTAAAAAATTAATCTGTTGAGTTTGAAGCTTCAGCAGTTTAATTGGAAATTCTTTTTTTTTTTTAATCAAGTCGACTGCTGTCAATATTCCATTGAAATCTTTTTATGTTGAAATATCAACTATTATATTTTTTTATCAGAGTTTACTTTTTTGGTTAACCTAAGATTTTAATTTTCTAACAAATTCTTGAATTTTAAAATCAAAGACACTAATGTTTAACCAAAAAATATTAATGCTTATGAAAAAATATAATAGTTGATATTTCAAACAAAAACTCTTTTAATGTATAATGAAAATTATTTATCTGTGAGCTCTTATTTTACGATAATCAGTCCACTTATCGCAAAAACCGTAAGGGAATTTTGATTTTAGACGATGGAATTTTCCAGAAATATATGAAAAATTACCACATATAACTGATAACGTTACTGTAAGTTACCAAAATTTTCTGCAAATTTATAAAAAATTTTATTGAATTTTTAGTAATTTGTCTTAAGTCACCATAAATTACCTGTAATATTCCCATAAATTAACAAAAAAATTAATTGATTTTCAAAAAATTATCAAAATGTTTTAAATATAACTTTTAATCATTTATTGTAAGCTAATATGCAGAATTCCTGGAAATAAAACAAAAAATCCAACGAAAAAATTTGAACAACCAAAAGAGGAAAGAAAAATAAGGAAGCAGCCAATCAAATCCCCTTTCTTCTACTTTTTTTTCTTTTGTTTTTTTATTTTTATCAAATACTCAACAAAAAAATTTGTAAAAATTAATCAATAACGTTTCGACACTTATACAGCACCCTTATCAAGGCAAAAAGAATCCAAAATTATTTGAGTAGGTAGGAACTTTCAAATGAAATGGGGCATTTTTTAAATTTCAAAATGGTGGTTTCAATATGGTGTCTTAAAAATATGTTTTGCCGGTACACTCCTGAGGGCGCCGTCCCATGGAAGTAGATTAGTAGAATAGTGGAACGGTTTTTACCAACGGGGTGCCTGCACACTCTAGCAGTCACTTCATTGGTCAAAACTGTTCCACTATTCTACTAATCTACCTCCATGGGACTGCGCCCTGCAAGACGTTAAAAAAAATGTCTAACCTTTTTGAATATTTCTCCAAAATACATATATCACAATTCTTGGAATCTCTAATTACGCATCGGATATCAGAATTAAAAATTCAAAATGACGGATCCAGTATGGCGGCTGAAAAATCATACTGACTCATTAAACTGTAATAAAATACTTCTAGATCACTCAAGATTATGGGAATGGGGTTTTGGAAGATTCTGATTTTAAAATCCTATTCAAAATGTTCAAATTAAAATTGTGGACTATGAATATGAAGCCAGAAACCCTAAATTTAAAAATGAAGCTCACAATATGACTGTCAAACACTCCGCACTCGCTATTTTAATTTAAATAAACACTTCCTAACCTCTTTTTAAATTATGAATACCAGGTGTATACATATGAAACCGGTATTTTTTCAAGAAAAAAAACACATTTATTTCAAGAGAATGATAACAAATATTTTATTCAAAGTATGCGCCC
>NC_046660.1:46106394-46121247 GCF_010883055.1 Belonocnema kinseyi
AATACGCCAATTAGCACAAATGGTAAGTTCCGACAGTGCCTACAAGTGTGCCTACTGGCCGCTAGAAGGCAATACCGGTTTCATATGTATACACCTGGTATAAGAGATTTGAACATTTAAATCAATAATCTGTAATGGTAAGTCATCAGTTAAAAATGGTGGATCCAATGTGACGGCTAGCACCTGTCCTAACTAATTAAATAATTAAATATCTCTGTATCGCTTAAAATTATGGAAATTGGGTTTTAAAGTATGCTTATTGTACATTTTTTTCAAAACTTTTAAATTAAAATAGTTTATTCTAGGGATGAAATTAAAAATCCTAAATTTCAAATTAAACCTTAGTTTAATGCAGCGTCCAATCACTTCAATCATGCTGTTTTAATTTACTCAAACACTTTTTAACTCCTCCAAATTTTGGACACGAGAGTTTTGTTAAATTTCAAATCACAAATCTTTAATGGCATCTGATAAGTATAAATTAGCGGAGTGATTGTGATTGTCGAATTCTCCTACTAACACAATATAATTTTAAAAACATTTTGTATTATAGGTGCATTAATTTTAGAATGTTTCTTTAGAATCTGTAATCGTACATCCTGAATTCAAAAGTCCCTATTCATTATTGCGATCGAATATACTAACCAAACCATCTTGTTGTGATTAAATACTTCCTAACCAGTGAAAGCTATATGTATGAACGTTACAGAATATTTAAATTATGATTCTTTGAAAAAATTCCGCAATTTGAATCTGAGATCCAGGATATCGAACATCTTTTTCTAAATTTTTTTAATAAATAAAAACATTTCTAGGTTACTTAAAATCATGGGTAATTAGGCTGCTGTCGCTTCCATCAAACTGCACTTGTGGGAGGGTGACGTCACAAAGTTGTCGCACCAGTTGATGTTACAGGCACTGTTACTTTTATTTGGCGTGACAAGAGCCACCGTATTTTAATGTGAAAGAGTCACACCAACGGAAAGAGTCAAAATGCTCACTTCAATGGATATTTTGACTCCAAAGAATTTAGAGAGCTTACTTCTGATTTCTTAATTTTTATCAAATATTAAAATTCTTAAAAAGATCGATCAAGCAACACTTCATCGCCGTTTTTTAAAACTTATTAAGTACCTAAAGCTTTTTCGCATAATATTTACCAGCCACTTTTATCTTGACTATTATTTCAAGAAAAGTTTTGAAGCAAATCAAAAGCTGGCAGCTGTCTTTGGCGATTTTTTTAACACCCTTCAAGGAAAGTTCTGTTCATCAGTGACTTTTTCGATGCCACATTTTTTGCGAATATTTCGTTAGCAATTTATTTCGCTAAAGTTATTGTTGGTGATTTGTACAAAGTTCTTTTTAGGACAGTCAATAGGCAAGTGAATGGGTCACAAATTTCATCGTAAACTTCTTCGTCATATAATATAGTGTTCCTTTTTATCGTATGCAGCAAAAAAACTTTTACTCAAATTTTACGTTAGTAACTTGTTCGCTAAGATTAATTTTATAGAATATTCAGTAAACAAACTAATTTGTAATTTTATTAGTGACTATGACATTCTTTTAGGAACAGATGGTTGGCAAGTTACCGCAGCGAATTTCATCGAGAACATCATCTCTGATATACTTTTGGGACAGTTACCGAAAAATGCCTTAACTAGTAATTTACATTGATAAATTTTTCTTTGATATTTCCTATTAGGATAGTTGGCGAGTAAGTAGTTGGTTGCAGTTTTCATCGTGACTCAATCTAAATAATTTTAAGAACAGTACGTGGAAAACTCAATCGGCCGCTTATTTCTTCGTAAACATTTTTTCTCACACTCCTGCTTTTGGTAAGCAGTGGAAAAGTTAATTATTCGCAAATCACATTAGTAACATTATTTTCTTAGGATAGTTCATAAATAAGTTAATTACATTATTCTGCAACATACATTTCTTTTAAGAATTGAAAATTATGTATACGGCTATTGGTTGTGAATGGAAAGTAGTATAATAGTCATAGTCATAGCATTTTTTTTAAATTCAAAGAAACTAACGAAACTATACATTCTTAGCCGAAAATACACGTTATGAAAAAAGTTAAGAAAACAGGTTACTTTTTGAAGTACCTAAAAGACAATCACACAACTTTGCAAATTTACAAAATAAATAAAATATTCAAACTTTGATTGTACAAGAAATAATGAAAAGTAAAATACTCATTTTTGCGGTCAAACTCTGCTTGCAGTATACGAAAAAAGGTAAAATAAAAAATGAGGCTGCAAAAAAATTTACAAATTCGGTATTACTCATTTCTTGATTTGAAGCGTGAATCTGATTTCAATCGTAAAAAGCAACATAAACAATAAAATATTAATGATAAAATTTGTGGACGAAAAACATAAACAATGAAAAAATAAAAAAGTTGTTCATCCAAAAAAGGTTTACAAATTTGAAATTAATAATTTTTGGATAAAAGTAATTTTTGTTTAAGTCACGAGAAATTACATTACTTTTAAAAATCTTATGCAAAAAATTAAGTGATGTACAAGGAGCGAGTGTGCAGTGCGAAGTAAATAGATTAAGATTTGATGCAATAAAATGATAAATTTCTGAAATTTAAATCTATTCAATGTTTAGTACTGGAGACATATTATTTCAAAGGAATTTTAGTTTCTTATTCTTCGAAGTTACATTTTTTATGACATTAGTTTTTCCCCGCTGTTGATCCGTCCATCCGTCTACGCAGTGGGCACAAAATTTGGCGACGTCTTTACGACATCGTTACGACATCTCAACGACAACTTTACGATATCTCATATCCATGTTGTTTCACTGTCTTTACGATATCGTAAAGACATCTTCAGATCATGCGACTTATTTACGATATCGTAAAGACAACGTAACGACATGGACATAGGATGTCGCAAAGTTGTCGTAAAGATATCGTAACGATGTCGTGAAGACGTCGCCAAATTTTGTGCCCACTGAGTTACCGTTCGTCATACTTTTCTCCAGGCAAACCTACTACAAACCTTTTTCTGCAACAAGAATTAATTTTGCATTTTATGATTTTCCAACCACATTGGAAATTTTTACCATGACGATTCTATTCAATTTCATTTTGTTTCGATAAGAAAAAATTCATCTCCATCTACTTAAATATCACTTACAAGAAAAATAACCTTCTCTTCGAAAGATTTAAACAAATTTAATTAAGGCTTTATACCCTACAAAACGAGAATTGAAATTTTTTAGGCTTTAAATTCCATTATATTTAATTTTAAGGACCTCTTCTTTGCATTTTTTACATTTTTCAATATGTGGGTTTAAAACCTAGTCTTATCTTGAATCTTACATTAAAAAAATTATTTGAGATAAGGCTCCTTTGTTATAAATTATAAATGACCATAAAGACCTTAAACTTGAAAAAAATCCCCTATGTTTTAATTATGAGTTTAAATTATTCGAAATTAGAAGATTTCTGTAACAGGATTTGCTGCTGTGTTTAATCGAATTTTGTTATTTTTATGTGGTAATATGTTTAACTTGAATAAACGAAGGTGAAGTATATTTAGCGTGCAAATAATCGTTTTCTTTTCACTTTGAAGATATGTCGTCTGTTTACAGGTTTTATAACATGTATTACCTTCTGTTTACTTCATGCATATACTAAGGCTTCCTACCTTAGCCGTAAAATGAACAGGAATTTTTTGCATAGATTTTAAGTTGTCATATTGAAATATTTTGAAATATATATTTTGTTCATTATGTATTTTTTTAACATAAGTCAAATATTAAGAGCGAGGTGGATAATCTACAGTCTTCTTCAACTGGAAATGATAACTTCTGATCTTTGAGTAATAAAAAGCTAGGTTAGTTCTACGTTAACTTAAACTGAGAAAAAAGTATTTTTATGGCTTTTTAAAAAGGCCGTGTAAATGTTATAGATTAAAAGTCAAAAAATTAAAAATTGTTTATCCTTCATGGTTCAGTTTGAAAATTCTTAATCTAAAATGACTTAATTTTTATACTTCCTACATTTTCCAATTAAAAATTATTACATTCTCATCAGAAAAGGTGTTACATCCATGTAAAATTCGACCCGCGCCCGTGTTTGTTAAATGTTTACGTTTCGAGACCCTTTGAATTTGAGAAACAGGTTCTCGCGAAATAGTTTGGGTGTGTGTGTGTAAAATTTTAGTTTTTCAGCACGATAATCCCATTTTTTGGGGCAAGCTATACAAGGTAAGGGCAGAGATGAGTCGACGGAATTATGCATTTAAAAAAGATCTACAAATTTCCACTAAATACCTTTTCATAGCACGAGTCGTTTTTGTTTTATTCGCAAAAAATAGCATGGAAACAAATAGATTTTAATTCAAAAAAATTAACTTTACGGAAAAGCGTAACAAACTACACTAAAATTTTATTCAACTGAATTTTTTACCTAAATTATATTTACAAATTTTTAGGAGAACCTCTTTACGGCAGGGTGCGACTTTTTGGTACAACTCGACAAAAATAACATTGAAAATAAGAAAATTAAATGTAGTAATATGGATTTAATCAAATGATACATTTTTCATGCTAGCTTAAAGTAAAATTCAATGCAAGACAAGGAATAAAAGCTAATAAGTAAATAATGTAAAAATATTCGCGCTTTGTACAAAATCGTCTGCGAAATACGAGATACGTGATATGAATGTTTGTTAAAGCTTGGCGGGGTGATTTTTTATACAATAAATCATCGGCTTTTAATTTTCAATAAAATCTAGTAAAATCCTTTAAGACCCCTTGAAATATAATTAAAACATTTAAAATTTTATGATGTTCTTCAAACTATGATTAAATGTTTTGATATCTCTGAAAATCTTTGAATTATAACAAATGTTTTCAAATTTTTAAAATTCCACTAAACCTGTTCAAACAAATTCAAAATCCCCTTAAAAAATTACGTCCCCTGATAGACGACTGGGCAGGGAGGTGTAAAATGTTTTGTTTAAAATGTAACGCTTGGAGTATATTTTTGTCTGGAAATTGATAGTCTTTATAAGTAACATGATACTAATTGACAAGGTCATTTGTCATTTTTATAATCAAATAGTACTAAGATTGATATAAATAAATTCTAAAAAATATACATACACCCCGAACAGTGGTTTATATCCGTTGTTCATACATCTTAACAATAATAACGGATGAGACATTTTTATGATCTGCTCCACACGCATTGAATCCTAGAGATACTAAGTATAGGATAGTGGTTTACAAAATAATAGTAAAGAAAGGAAAGAACATTACTTCGTTCCATGCAATGACATACAATTTTAAAAAACAACAATTCAATTTAAAAAATTCAAAGATACTATTTGACAACTGTTTATTGAATTAATGGTACACAGTCTGCAGTGAGTCGTAGGTTGCAAGAACTTTTGTGAAAAGGGGTGGGGTAATCGGGAAATTTCTGCCAACATTACATTCCCTTACTTCATTTGATGTCATTTTTTCGACATCGCCGCTTCTTATATGTATTTTTATTCTTGATCGATTTCTATCCCTCTTATACATCCCACGAAGAATCCCTGTATACTCCAATATTGCAAAAACTTCACCATTTGATGTTGATATCACAATATATTCTTGGTTCGGTGTGGGTACAAATGTATTATTTCCAATTTGCAAGTGAATTCCTTTATCGATAGGAAGAACGTATTTTCGAAACTCGAATAGCCGGTTCTGATTTGCTCGGGGAATAAGCCGAACATATCCAAGTTGGCCAAGTGTATATCCTAGCACTTCGTGAGAAGGAGGCCTGCCCGGAGGTGAAATGGATCTGACATGAAGAGGAAGCTCCTGAGGAGAAGGGCGATCAGGTAAATGATGTCTGACACAAGAAGAACGAAGATTATTTTCAAAATTGGGATTCCATAAAGACCGTAGTGAATCGTAATCTCCAAAAGCTTTAATAAAACTGGTTGGGAATATTTTGTGTTTTTTGCCTACTGGACAATACCTTATTTCATCTGGAGTCAAATTATTAACTAAGCCGCTTATCATATTTATTTTTACTCGCAAATAAGTTCTACCTATGCTGTACACTCCGTAAAGAATCTCATTATAATCCAATATGGCAAACACGTCACCATTAGATGTTGATAATACAGTATATTCTTGTGTTGGCCCGAGCACGTAGCTCTTTCGATCTATACGCAATCGAATTGGTTTACAGGCAGGAAAAACATATCTTCGAAATTGAAACTTTTGGTTCAGATTTTCGCGTGGAATAAGCCTAACATAACCCAGTTGTTCCTTTGAACACCCAAGTACTTGATCAGAAGGAGGCATGTCCAGAGAAGGAATGAAAGTGGCCCGAAGAGGAGTCTCCTCAGGTGAATGCTGGTCAGCTGAATGTTGCCTACCAGGCGAAGAAGTAGATTCAGGGTTACGTTCGCTATTAGGATTCAATTCGGACCCTAGTGAATCGAAATTTGCTGAAGCTTTAATAAAACTTTGGGGAAAGATTGGGTGACGTTTGCCTACTGGACAATCTCGCATTTCATTTAGGGTACAATTAACAATTTCACCGCTCACCATATTTAATTTGATTCTCGGCTTAAATTTACTTGTCGTATATATTCCACGAAGAATCCCGTCATACATTAATATTGCAAAAATATCACCATTGGTTGCTGATAATACAATCTGTTCTTCGGTTGGCACGGGCTTATAGGTTCTTCCTTCTGTTATCCATCTAATTGGTATACCAGCACGGAAAACATATTTTCGAAATTCAAATTGTATATTCGGATTCGTACGGGGAATAAGCCGAATGTATCCAAGTTCTCCAAGTGAATATCCAAGCACTTTGGGAGAAGGAGGCCTTTGAGGAGGTGACCTGTCCCTCGCACGAAAATGATGCTCCTCAGGAGCCTGAGTTATATGAAGTGAAGGAGCAGAGTGATAGTGTTTTGGGCGGGGAGTATCAAGGTAATCTCTACTTGACTGCATACTTAATTCTGCGAAAAGAAATAGAGAATTTATGTTTCTTGTTGAAAAAATTTTAAAAAGAACTCAATACTTGACTTTCGTTTTTCGTATAAAACACTTTCAAATAAGAAGAAACCGATTCTATAAAAAAAAGTTTTAACCGAATATCATTTTCTGATTGATAATTACAATTGCTTCGTGAGACCAAATGTTTGTTGGAAAATTAAAAAAATTTTTTTTTGGGTTCCACTTTTTGGTTGAAACTGCATTTTTATTGGTTGAAAATGATCAAGTAATTTCAGATTCAGCCTTTCGGTTTGATATTTCAGCTATACTTCAATAAATTCGCATTTGTGGGATGAACATTAAACTATTTAGTTAAAAAGTCTATTGTATTGCCAGAAGATAATTTCTTTCTTGTAAGCTTATTATTACTATGCACCAAGGGTAAGAAGAAGGCCATTATTGATAAATGTATGTATTCAGTTAGAGTCATAGGAGCCGACCTCAAATGCCGCTTTTCAAGTTCGGAGGTATAAAATAGGAAGTAGATGTCTATGACGTCATAATTTTTTGTGGAATAAATATGGAAATAGCGTCTAAATGAATATATTCTGGAAAGCACGTGTTTATTTTTGCTTTATAGGTCTGAGAAATTGCCGTGTTCATGCATTTATTATATAAAAGATAATAAAAATTATGGATATATTATAAAATTATATTCACCAATAGAGTTAAGGACCACCGCCAGAGTGAAAACGAAAGTATAGACCATCCTCATTTTCGCAAAGTAGAGAAGAAACTGATTAATGTTTCAGTAAATAATTTGGTTATCAACTATAACTAAGGAATGTTCCATTGCATCATAAGAGTACAAATAGATACACAAGTAGTTGTTATCTCACATATATTTAAGATAAGGGTGTTTACAATACCAAGATTGTCCTTCGAAAATAATTATATTATCATAAATTTTTTCTTATGCTCATTATAATTATTACAGTTTCATCTCAAAGGAAGGTATGCGTTTTATGTAAAAAAAAGAATGTCACCGACTTCATCAAAATTTGATGTTTTTGGCCTCATCCATTGCAAAGTAATGATTTTTACCACGGTTCCTGTGTCATTGTTTTTAGTCTATACGACGTCTTTTAAAAAAATTATTTTATTTTATTATCGTTTCATGCACACTTTAGTATCTAAAGAACAAGGGTAATTTCCTTAGTCGAATAATAGATAACGCATGTCATTGGTCATTTCAAAAACGTCTGCAAAATTTCTTCAAGAAATTTTTTGATCACACACATAAATTGTTAATTTTAATCGTGAAAAAGTACTAATGATAATTCAATTTCTTTACTAAATTGTACAATATCAGGTAAACTATTTGAAAAAAAGTGTTCGTCTCCAAAACATCCACCAAATTTAATTTTAAAATTTCATTTAAACTATGTATATTACAGCGAAATTGGTCAAAACCCTATTCAAACTTTAAAAATTAATTTTTTTAAGAAAGCTGCGCGTAGTATATGAAAATATTTTAAAGGAAAATCTTTGAGAAAAGGTACAAGGTTAGGATCCTTGACTTTTTCGTCTTTTTTGAAAAAATCAACTTTCTGAAGGTTAAAATTCAACTACTTTGTTATAAATAAGTTTTAATGATTAAAGATTCACGTGTTTGGTTGAAAAGTAATCATTTTTATTTCGGAATTTAAAAGTTTGGTTATAAATTTACAATTTAGTTTTAAATTATTTTGTTGTAGTAAACTCTTTTCCTGTTTAAAAAATCAAATACAGGATAAAAAATTAAACTACCTTCTTGAAATTTAATTTATTAATGTGTATTTTTTAATCTTATAACTTATACCCTAATCTTTATTATAAAAAGTGTTTATTTAGGTTGATTTTTTTGAGATAAGATAATACTGAATAATGGGCGACATAGTTTACGAGATTCGAAAAACTGAAATTTGCTACATCACCTCTAGAACAAGGAGCAACTGATATTAGTTTTTTTTTATCAATGGCAAATTATTTTTCGTAACAAAATTCACACTGAGAATGCGTTAACTGCGTTAATAATTCCAAAAAATAATTCATTTCTACGATTTACAGTGCATAAAAATTGTTTAAGTAAATTAAAATTGTTTACATAATTAACCAATATCCTAAAAATAATACTAATAAAATTCATTAGTTTGGTTATTAATTTCAAAATTTAATAATTTTTAACCATTTATCGTACAAAATATTTTTATACAAGAATAATTGTTTAGAAAATTTAAAATTGGGGAAAAAATATTTGAAAACTTCTAATTTTATAGAAAAAATAATTAATATCAACAAAATTAAAAAACAAAATTTTAGGGTGAAAAATATTTTTCAAACATTGTTCAGGGGCTAACTTCACTTTAATTTACGTTGTAATGTAATATTAAGCAGAGAATCGATGATTTAAAATTATATAATTTTTTTATTTAGAAATTTTTCTTAAAAATGAAATTTGTAAATTCTTTATAATAAAAAAAACTTTTTAAATTTTAAATGTAAAGCCAACGAATATGGTTGTGCGACTTTTGCGACTTATTCAAATTATTTGACTAAATAATTTTTTTTTTTGCACCAGTTCTTTAATTACTTTCAACTTTAATCACATAGGCCAAGAACTCGGTGAATTTTTCAACCTTAAATCTCCAGACGATTTTAATATCGTTTAATCGATACGCCATGAAATTATGTCTTTAAAATGATAAGGATGCCAGCTCAAATCCTGCCGAAAGCATTTTATATTATTGATTATTGAAAAATTTTTCTTTAAAATTTAACTTTTTCGTCACAGACATTAGAAAAACACTAGAGTGTGCCTTTTAATGCATACAATAAGAGAAAGTTACGGTGCCGGGTTCCATCCTGCCGCAACCCTCTGCAACGTGGCGATTAAGGGTGTAGTAAAAGTACCCAGTGGGCAAAAAATTTGGCGACGTCCTTACGACATCGTTACGACATCCTTACGACATTTTTACGAGATCTTATGTCCGTGTCGTTTAGGTGTCTTTACGATATCGTAAAGATATCGTCAGATCATACGACGTTTTTACGATATCGTAAAGACACCTTAGCGCCATGGACATAGGACATTGTAAAGTTGTCGTAAACATGTCGTAACGATGTCGTAAAGACATCGCCAGATTTTGTGCCCACTGGGTAGTTAACTACCTTTTACCTTCTAGACAAAAGGAAACCTTTCACAAAAATTGTAGACAAGGGATCTGGTGAATTAAAAAAAGCAATTTTATCGACATGTTGCTGCAAGCCGCCGGTACCGTAGGACGGATTAGCACGCGCTCAGGTCGATTCCTGAGCTACCTGTACGTCATTTCTACCTTTTAGGGGCACAGCTAAATACCTGTATTACCGAACTTACTTGATCACCTTACTGCATTCTTTTTAACTTAAGAACTTTTTTGATAAATAAAATGTTTATGATTTTTATTATCTACTCGACACGCATTGATTCCTAGAAATACGAAGTCTAAGAAAATGGTTTACTAAATAATAGCAGAAAAAGGAAAGAACATTAGTTTGTTACATTCACTAACATGCAGTTTTCAAAAATGCCAATTCAATAATAATAATAATAATAACAACTTTGGATCAGAAGGATTTTTATGTTCTATTTTACAACTTTTTGTATTGAATTAATGATACACAGTCTCCAGTGTGTCAAAATTTGCAAGAACTTTCGTGAAAAAGCGTGGGGTAATCGGGTAATGTCTCCCTACATTACATTCCCTTACTTCATCTGATGTCATTTTTTCGACATCACCGCTTATTACATGTATTTTCATTCTTGATCGATTTCTATCCCTCTTATACATCCCACGAAGAATTCCTGTATACTCCAAAATTGCAAAAACTTCACCATTTGATGTTGATAACACTATGTATTCTTGGTTCGGTGTGGGTACAAATGTATTATTTCCAATTTGTAAGTGAATTCCTTTATCGATAGGAAGAACGTATTTTCGAAACTCGAATAGCCGATTCTGATTTGCTCGGGGAATAAGCCGAATATATCCAAGTTGGCAAAGTGTGTATCCTAGTACTTCATGAGAAGGAGGTCTGCCCGGAGGTGAAATGGATCTGGCATGAAGAGGAGGCTCCTGAGGAGAAGGGCGGTCAGGTGCATGTTGTCGGGCACAAGAAGAAACACTAGGATTTCCTTTGACATTGGGAGCCCATACAGACTGTAGTGAATCGCAATCTCCAAAAGCTTTATAAAAACAACTTGGGAAGATTTTGTGTTGTTTACCTACGGGACAATACCTTATTTCATCTGGAGTCAAATTATTAATTAAGCCGCTTATCATATTTATTTTGACTCGAAAATAAGCTCTACCTATGCTATACACTCCACGAAGAATCTCACTATAATCCAATATTGCAAATACGTCACCATTAGATGTTGATAATACAGTATACTCTTGTGTTGGCCCTAACACATAGCTCTTTTGATCAATTCGCAGTCGAATTGGTTTACTGGCAGGAAAAACGTATCTTCGAAATTCAAATCGCTGGTTCTGATTGGCGCGAGGAATAAGCCTAACATAACCAAGTTGTTCAATTGAACATCCAAGTACTTGTTCAGAAGAAGGCCTATCAGGAGAAGGCCTGAAGGTGGCACGAAAAGGAGGCTCCTCAGGTGCATTCTGGTTACGTAAATGTTGCCTGCCAGACGGCGAAGAAGATTCAGTGTTACGTTCGCTATTAGGATTCAATTCAGACCGTAGTGAATCGTAATTTGCTGAAGCTTTAATGAAACTTTGAGGTAACATTGGGTGATTTTTGCCTACTGGACAATCATGCATTTCATCTAGGGTACAATTACCCACTTCGCCGTTAATCATATTTATTTTTATTCTCGATCTAGATTTATGTGTCGTGTATAATCCATGAAGAATACCATCATACGTTAATATTGCAAAAATATCACCATTCGATGCTGATAATACAATCTGTTCTTGGTTTGGAACGGGCTTGAAGGTTCTTCCTTCTGTTATCCATCTAATTGGTTTACCAGAAGGAAAAACGTATCTTCGAAACTCAAATTGTTTATTCGGATTCATGCGAGGAATGAGCCGAATGTATCCAAGTTCTTTGAGTGTATATCCAAGTACTTTAGGATAAGCAGGCCTCTGAGGAGGTGACCTGTCCCTCACACGAAAATTATGCTCCTCAGGAGCCTGAGGTATATGAAGTGAAGAAGAAGAGTGATAGCGTCCCGGACGGGGAGTATCAAGGTAATCTCTATTTGACTGCGAAGTTAATTCTGCGGAAAGAAATAGAAGATTCATGCTTCTAGTTCAATAAATTTAAAAAAAAGCTTGATCATTCATTTTCGTTTTTTTGTAAAAAAATACTTTAAAATCATAAAAAGGGATTCTGTAAAAAGAAGTTGTACCCGAAATCTTCTAGGTTTAAAATAATTGAGGCACGCCGTATTCGAATTTAATCCAACTCATTGTTTTATTTTTCTATCTGGAATTTATTCTGAATTCGTGGAAGTTCACCTGGAATTCTTACGAACTTCATCGAATTCTTTTAAAAAATTTATATTTAAAATAACATAAGTCCCATTATTAATGTACATTATTCACTTTTAGATAATTTCAGTGCCATTTTGTTTCGGAAATTACGAGGGTAGTTCAATAAGTCCTTAGAATGGCCATCAGATGGCGCGCTAATCGCTCCAAATCATCTGTTTTCAGTCAGCACCACTCTCGACTAGATATATGGTGCAGTCACAGTCCACATCTTCTGAGTTTACGTGTTTTTACAACCAATTGAAAAAAAAAATTGTTCGTTAAGAAAAATGAAAAAAACGAGTTCAGAGCGGTAATCAAACATTTTCATTTAAAGGGTTTAACTCCATATGAGATAAAAAATGAATTGGACTCAGTTCATGGCACATCTGCCCCTGCCTTAGCAACGGTTTATAACTGGGTAAATGAATTTAAGCGTGGTCGTACATCAATAAGTGACGAACCACGTTCAGGAAGGCCCGTAGAAGCAAGTACTCCCGAAATCATCAATTAAATCCACAATATGGTGTTGAAGGATAGAAGATTAAAAGTGCGTGAGTTAGCTGAGGCCACAAGCATATCTATAGGTGCATTTGTTTCAATTCTACATGAAAAATTAGGCATGAAAAAGCTATCGGCAAGATGGGTGCCGCGTTTGCTCTCAGCTGAGAATAAACGCAATAGAGTGGTCGCCTCTGAGGCTCTTTTGGCGCGCATCACGACAACGCCCGAGTTCACACATGCTTCGTTTCAATGGCTAAAATTGAAGAACTAAAATTCGAATTGGTCGAACACACACCGTATTCACCAGATTTAGCCCCCAGCGACTTTTCCTTATTTCCAAACTTGAAAAAATGGCTCGTTGGACAGAGATTTCCAGACAACGAAGACGTCATTGCCTCTGTAAGTGCTTATTTTGAGGAACTTCCGAAAACGCACTTTTCTGAAGGATTAAAAAAACTTGAAAAGCGATTGACCAAGTGTATAGAGCTCCAAGGAGATTATGTTGAAAAATAAAAAAAAAGATACCCAAAAAAAATTGTTTTTATACTTCATTCTAAGGACTTATTGAACTTCCCACGTATTACGATTTTAAAGAAATGTATCGAAAACATAATTTAATTTCAAATAACTACTCATTTGTTTGAAAATGTAACTATTTTATGAGAAGAATTAACTATTTTTTTCAAAATTCCTCTGCCTTGATTGAAAATTCAAATCTTCGTTCGTAAGGCCGACTGCTTGGTGAAAAATTAGAAAATAAATTTGGTTTCGGTTTTACTATCTGGTGGAACTTTCATCTTTAATGGTTTAAAATGATCTTGTTTTTAATTGAGCTTTTCGGTTTGATAATTCAACCATCTTTGAATAAATTCGTCTTTTTAGGTTAAAAATTTAAATATTTGGTTAAAAAATATATTGTATTGCTTAAAAGTCATTTTTTTCTTGTCTTATTAGTAGCATATTGTGTACCAGCTAGAAGAAAAACATTATTGCTGAATGTATATTTTCAGTAAGAGTCGTAGGAATATTAAATATAATTAAATCGACAGATATATTATTATATTTACCAATAAAATTAAGGATAACTGCTAGAGTGGGAACCAAAGTACAGGCTGTCCCCATTTTCGCCAAACAAAGAAGAAACTGATTAATTTTTCAGTAAATAATTTGGTTAACAACTATAAGTAAGGAGTATTCCATTGAGTCATCATAGTACAAATATGTACGTACTCGTATGCAGTCACAATCTCACATATATGTGAGATAACAGCGTTACTAGTGTCAAGATTGTCCTT
Organism: Belonocnema kinseyi; assembly: GCF_010883055.1. NCBI lineage: Eukaryota > Metazoa > Arthropoda > Insecta > Hymenoptera > Cynipidae > Belonocnema > Belonocnema kinseyi. The sequence goes on from NC_046660.1 coordinate 46,120,751, forward strand.
CGGAGATCATTATATTTTCTTACATCTTTTATTATGATTATAATAATAATTATGTTTGGAGCCTAAGTGGAAGGTATTTGTTTGATATGAAAATTAGGTGTCGTTGAGTTTATCAAAATTCGACATTTTTGGACTCATCTATTGAAAAATAATGGTGTCTGCTTTAGTTTTTGTCTTTTTTCTTTGTCTGTCCACACGACAACTTTCGAGGAAATGATCTACTTGGATTTTCTTTTAAAACATTTTTTAAGGTCTAAAGAAATTAATTTTACAAAATTATATCTTTTAAGAATTAGGAATCAGGTATATAAAGTTTCATATAATAATCTTATTATTATAAATATCGATGGTCATTGCACATTAATGGTCTTCTTTCTGTGCGAAAATGATAAGGATATACGAGGGTGGATTGATAAGTTTCCGGCCTGACCAAGAGATGGCGCCACTAGGCCTACCTTGAGGTGACGTTCTATAGTACCATCCTTAGATAGCTTGTA
>NC_046660.1:46121347-46126922 GCF_010883055.1 Belonocnema kinseyi
ATTAGAAACATCAATCTCGCATATATATTGAAAATCCTAACGTACATTTCAACAAGTCGATGAAACTTGCTAGCTTTAAGACGTTTAAAAAACAATTGCCATAAAGAATACGAATTAAAAAAGTATTGAATATTGATTATTTTAGTTTAGAAATCGGATTATCCATCATATTATATTATAAATTCTTTTACATTTTATATACTTTAATGGAAGTTACACTAGAATGGCCTTAGAAATGATATATCTTGTAAAGTTTTTTAATTATTATATACAATAGTAGGTAAATTTGCTTATTTAATTAAAACCATACAATTCTTTTCACTATTAAATTAAGAAATATTTCGACAAATTGAATTATTAATTTTCTCCAAAATTTGGTAAGCCCTCTTTTCGCTTATCGCATATATAAGATTTTACGAATTATTATTTAAGTTTTAATAATTTTTAATCAGACAGGCAATAAAGTATCTGTTACGTAAGAAAAATAGCTATAAAATTATAATAAACTTCTTAAGAAACTCATGCACACCCCCTACAAGACAAATGACTTTTACAAAGTTTGCTAAATAATTGCAGTTTTCAATTGAATATTAAAAAAATGTAGCGCATGAAAAACCTGAATGTCCATCATTAATTTGGAGTTCCCTGATGTTCTTTGATTAAACTTTAAAAATTCCTTTTTTTCTTAAGATTGTTTAAACAATCACAAGGCAATGTTTTTAGTTTTACTTAAAATTGGCTTTAAAAATTTCAGAAGCTCAGAATAATTTTATGTATCTTATGTCCTAATACCTTCTTCAATTATTATATAAAATATCAAGTCAATTTGTTTATTTTTATGAAGCAATGGGGTTTTTTCACTAATAAATTAGAAAAAAGCTCGTCTACCCGTGTAGAAATCTAATCAGGTATCCGGCCAGGTCCCAGCCGGATAGCCCCGCTTTAAGCCGGGCGCCGTCGGAGAATCGGGGCCAGGATCCGGCTAAAATCGTCACGGGTAAACTGGTCGGATCCTGGCTTCAATACTAGCTGGGATTCGGTCGGGTAATCCGGCCAAAAAGCGGTTAAGAAATGTTGCTTCAGGCGAGAAATTGGTAACTTTTTTTGTCTTTTAAAACTCATCGTAAAGATTACGGTGAAATTTAAAAGTCAAATCAAGTGAACCAATTCTGGCAAGAAAATTGGAGTAGTATTTTATTCCCTGATGATAGAATCTCATAGCAATTTGGAAGCCATGTGGTGATTTAAGGTTAGGAAGGAAGAACGTAAAAACTGTATACACAAGACTATATTTTAATTAAAAATAATAATTATTCGCGCACTGAGTGGGGGATTTAAACTAATTACTGAAATAAGGTTGATTTTAACTATGAGTCTCGATTTTATTTGCGAACTTCGAAAAGATGACGCGACGTGAGTGCACGGAAGATTCTCATTCCAGGGGCGAAACTGAAAATTACTGAGTGTCTATGCAGACGACAGACACAGCAGGCACTATATATGGCGGCAAATTTGAAATTGTACAGGCTAAACATTGTCTGAATATAGAGAAGTTTATCAAAATTGTATCAGTTCTGTTGTTGCACATAGCAGAATGGATAGCAGTTTAATTTAAAATGTTAAATTATTCGAAAAAATTTAATATTTTTTCAAAGAATTTAAAAAAGCTCATTTTTGTTTCACTGATCTAATAAATATTTGAATTATAAGTTTCAAATAATAATTCATCTAGCATCCAGAATGACGTCTTTGATAATATAACGGCTCTTAAAAAATGTGTAATTTCTACAAAAACATTAACCTGACCAGTGCCCAGCTGGACTCCCGACCATGGGATATAACCAGGGTTGGCCCGGCCAGTAACCGGCCGGCCCCAGACTACGTGATTCGAGAAAAAAATAGCCCGACCGGCTCCCGTCCGGTTCCTGTCCATGAAACGCAGCCTGGGGTAGCCCGGCCGGGATCCGATGAGAAATCTTGTTGTATTAGGGCCAACCGGGGAGATTTCTACACGGGTACACGAATAAATAATTTTTTACTAATCTTTAGTGACTCACTTTTTTGTACGTAAATATAAAAAATTGCACTAATAATTAGTTGAATTTGATCAAATTTGATTCCGAGAGCAAAGAAACTTGAAAATTAAAATATAATTCTATAAGCACATTTTTGGAAGTTCGATATGAATCTCTGACGGAAAATAAATTTTTAATCTAATGAGATTTTCTCGTACAACCAATCATTATTTATTCTTAGCCTTCTAGAATATGTATTTTTAATAAATATCAGCTTTCCTAAAAGTCAAAATTTTCAAGTTATCAAATAATGTGATGCTGTAACGCATAGTGGTTTTAAAGAAAATATAACTCACTGCATATTGTGGTAAAACATATGTATATTATATATTAAGTCTCAAAAGTATATACCTAGTTCAGTGAAGTAATAATAATAAAATAATGGTTAAGGTTTGAAACTCGCTCAGGTGATTGCAACGAGCTTTATTTTTTCAAGTTCTGGCCACAAAAGTAAGAACCATTAATTTTCAATAGATGAGTCCAAATCGGCCAGATTTAATTTTAGTGTGAGACCAATAGCTTCCTTTTGAGCTCAAAATGTAATAATTATAATGATCAGAATAACAAATGTAAATTAATCTAATTTTCTCCGAAGAAAAATCTTGACAATAGTAACTTCGTTATCTCACATATATGTGAGATAACGACACATATGTGTGAGAGAACGACACCTACGTATATATTTGCACTGTGGTGATGCAATGGACCATTTTTAGTCAAAATTGTTAACTAAATTGTCTACCGAAGGATTTATCAGATTTTTCTCTACATTGCGAAAATGATGGTATATACATTCGTTTTTATTCTGTCGATCATCCTCAATTTTATTGGTAAATATAATCATATATTATATCTATAATTTGCATTATATTTTATATAATACATGTATGAATACGGTCATTTCTCAGGCCTATTGAGTGAACATAAAGTCTACCTTTCCCGCTTATATGCATATAATGGCCATTTGTATATCTATATTAACAAAAATTAAGATATCATAGATATACAATGGCCATAACGTACTTACGAACTTGAAAAGCGCACTTAAGCTCGGCTCCTACAACTCTTGCTGAAAACATACATTCATCAATACTGCTTTTCTTCTTGCCCGTAGTGAATAATATATCACTAATCCCATGAGGTAGAAATAATTTTCTAGCAATAGTAGAACCTAAACAAAAGAGTTTTTTTTAAATTTTTCTACCAAATAGTTAGTCTTACTAATAAAGAGCTGATTTTCCAGTAAGAGTAAGTAATTTTAAAGAAAATAGTTATTTTTCACGAAATAGTTGCATTTTTAAGCAAAGAAAAAGATATTTGAAAATGATATTTTGTTTGTAAGTGCAATTCTTTGATATTATAATAATTTGTAATTCAAAATGATACTGAAATTATCCTTAAATTTAAAAATTAAAAAAAATTAATTTATTATAAGAATTCCAGAAGAATTTCAACGAGTTCAGAAAAAACTCCGAAAATAAAAATAAAAAGATGAGTTTACATAAATTCAAACCCGTGAGACTAAATTATTTGTAACCTGAAAGTTTTAGGGAACAACTTTTTTTCAGAATCCTTTTTTATAATTTTGAAGTATTTTATACATGAAAGGAAAAATAAAGGATCAAGCTCTTTTTGAAATTTTGTTTAATAAGAAACATGATTCTTCTATTTCTTTTCGCAGAATTAAGCTCACAGTCAAGAAGAGATTGCCTTGATACTGGCCACCCGGATCACTCTCGCTCTTCTCCTTCACGTCGTATACCTCAGGAACCTCAGGAGCATCCTCTTCGTACCAGGGACAGATCGCCACCTGGAAGGCCTTCTTCTCCTAAATTACTTGGATATTCACTTGCACAACTTGGATACATGCGGCTTATTCCCCGTGAAAATCAGAACATACGATTCCAATTTCGAAAATACGTTTTTCCCGCTAACAAATCAATTAGATTGCGAACAGAAGGAAGGAGATACATTCCCGTGCCAACCCAAGAACATATTGTATTATCAGCATCCAATGGTGATATTTGTGCAATATTAGAACATGGCGGGCTTCTTCGTGGAATATACACAACACATGCATCAAGACCGCGAATCAAAATTAATATGATAAGCGGCGCAGTAGATTATTTGAGCGTAGATGAAATGCGATATTGTCCAGTAGGCAAAAATTACCCAATGTTCCCAAAACATTTTGTTAAAGTTTTTGAAAATGACAATTCACTACAGCCCGAAGGGCATCTTAATAGCGAACGTTATCCTGGTTCTTTGTTTTCTGGCAGACAACAATCACCTGACCGTACTTCACCTCAGGCCAGATCCAAGTCTTCACCAGACAGGCCTCCTTTCGATGGAGCACTTGGATTTTCAAAAGAACAACTAGGTTATGTTCGACTAATTCCCTTTTTGAATCAGAATCAGCGATTTGAATTTCGAAGATACGTTTTTCCTACCTATGCACCAATTGGAATGCGAATAAATCATAAAAACTATGAACTCAGCCTAACCCAAGAATACATTGTATTATCAACATCCAATGGTGACGTTTTTGCAATATTGGATTATAGTGGATTTCTTCTTGGAATTTATAGGTCAGACAGAAATCATTCGCGAATAAAAATAAATATGATAAGCGGAGCAGTTGATAATTTGACTCAAAATGAAATAAGTTATTGTCCAGTAGGCAAAAATCATCCAATCTTCCCAAAAAATTTTGTTCAAGAATTTGATAATTACAATTCACTACAGTCCGCGTGAAATCCCGATAGTGAAACTAATCCTGGGGTTTCTTCTTGTGCTAGGCAATATTCACCTGACTCGCTTTCTACATATTAGCTTCCTCTTCATGCGAGGTCTAGGTCTCCTTTGGGCAGGCCTCCTCCTCATGAAGTACAAGGATATGCAATTTAGCAATTTTGATATATTTGGCTCATTCCCAAAGCAAATTAAAACCGGCAATTCGAGCTTCGAAACTACGCCCTTCCTGCTAATAAAGGAACTAAATTACCATTAGTTTTGTCACAGATAATAAAACAGAATCTCTTTGAGAAATTGAAAGTTGTGACTTTTTCTTTTAAATTATAATGAAATAACTTCAATTCACAGTTCTGAAATTGATTTGGCAAATGAAAACTGTTACATTGAATCTGGGTTTGAAGTTGAATCTCTTTCAAAACTTCAGTGAAATGGAAAACATTTCGACAACTTCAACATTTCTAAAACACACGAAAAAAAAATTTAAGTAGGATTGTATTATATTAAATCATAGTATATAATTTTAGAATTTACTAGATACTTTACATACTATATTAAAAAATGGTATATTTCTACCCGAGCTAAACCAAGAATTAATTGTGTCATCAACATCCAATATTGAAGTTTTTGCAATACAGGTGTATACTGGAATTTTTCGAGGAAGGTATAAGAAGCACGTAATTCGATCGAGAATAAAAATAAATATGGTGAACTGTGTGTTAAAATATTTCAACGTAATTCGTAATTTG
>NC_046660.1:46127022-46129343 GCF_010883055.1 Belonocnema kinseyi
CAGCCTTGGAGGAGATTATGTTGAGAAATAAAAAAAAAAAATTCTTAAAAACGTTGTTTTTCTTGGTCAGGCCGGAAACTTATCAATCCACCCTCGTAATTTTGATCTTTAAAATTATTAATGACAAACAGATTTATCAATTGCTATTCAATTCAGCCAGTTTAATATTAGTATTGAGCTATTCAGAAATATGGTTAAAGAAAAAATAACATTTTTTGGCAGTTAAGGGGCAGATTTTGATATTTTTTATGTAAATTATAGTCAACAATTAAGGTAAACCGACTACTATTTATTTTTGTCCCGCCAACCCGAATCCCGAAAATCCCGGAAACTGGATAGGAATTCACGTAATTGGCCAAAAATGTATGCACTTCGTTGAGAGTTCGTCTTTTTCATTAGAAAATAATTAATTTTGGTTGAAAGTTTAATAATTCATCTAAAAATTCAACTTTATTGCTGAAAAATCGTATTTTTGGTTTAAAAAGGCAATTGTTTTTGCTTGACGCTTAATTTTCTTGTCTGAAACTTCGATCATTTGAATTAAATATGATCTAATTAGGTTCAAAATTAAATTGCCTGTTAGAAAATTTAAGTATTTTGTAAAAAAGTCATGTTCTTTGGTCGAAAATCCATACTTTCTAAAATAAATGAATTTGTAGTTTTTCCATCTTTTATTTTTATTTAAGCTTAAAATCGTATCGAAAAATAGAAAATTTCCCCAATAATAAAATTTGAAAAGTCTCGAATAATAAAATTTTAAAAAGAAAATTATCGAAATAAAAGCCCTGAATTATAAAACATCCGAACTAGAAATTGTCCTAATTGATTTAGAATAGAATTTTCTTTCAACATGTTTCAATGTCATAGTACGTCTATTTTCGTAAAATAATATGAAGGCCAGAGAAGCTAGAAGAGCTTAAGTTAATATACAGGAATCAGAAGTGCAAATAGTGAAAATTCCAGAGCTGTTAATATCAAACATATTATTTTTAAAAGGATAAATATAAATCATCAAAATTTGGCGAATTCAATTAAAATTTTTTTATCGGCATTATATTGAATGTAAGTTTCATGGTTTTTTTTCTATTTGAAATTTCTACAGTTAGGTGTAAAAAGCGACACTTTTAAGTTTAAAATATTGTAAAGTAAATAACTTCGTCTATTTTGACCTTCTTTTCGAATTCAATTCTTAATTTTTTATTGACGGCGTAGCAATTTTATTGGAAAACCAGTTTTCGGTTTAAAATTAAAAAACTTCTTAATTTGAATATAAACTATTACGCTTTTCGTCCAGAGTTCATTCTTTTTAATGTCAACTCAACTACATACTTAGTTAGGAGTGAAAGTATTTTGTAAAAAAAATTTGTTCCCTTTAATCATTCATTGTTTTATCTAAATCGCTGACGTAGTTAAGCCAAAGATGTGTTTTTTTTTTATAAAAATGTTATAATATAATTATAATTAGGTATGTATTGTTGCAAAAACATATTATTTCATAACATGAAAATTAAGACTTGCAGGGAAGCAGAGATTTCTGAAAAATATATTTTTTATAAGGCTGTGAATAAGTAATGGCTTGATTTGGAAAAAATGTCATCCGAATAAAACTTTATTTACTGTCAAAGGTTGATAACAAATTTCAAAGAAATGTGATAACAAAAGAAAATAAATTCATGTTCAACTTTTTTACTTTCTGAATAAAAATTTATGAAATTGGACTAATCACTCGTTAAATTTTTCAGTTTTAATTAGCCAAATGTGAGCCACTAAAAATTCGTGGATAATTAATGATTTGATTAGCCGAGGAAATTTTTCTAATTCAATAGTGGAAAGCAAACCATTACTTGGTATAAATAAATAAATTTTCGTCGGACATTACATAATGATTAAAAAGGGTTATCTGATATAAAATATATAAGATCATTCTGGTTTTACTTTCCCTAAATTGTATGAAGTATGAAGAAATGAAAGAGTTTATAATATGAAAATAAAAGAAACATCGAGTTTTTGAATAAAAATAGTTATTAAATATTTAATACTAGTGCGATTCGTGTTACGTATGGCAATTATTTGCGAAAAATTTTCAAGTTAGCAGGTTTCAAAAATTTATTAAAATTTTCAAAAGGAATTTCAATACTTATGGAAGATTGATGTTTCCACTTATGTTATGTTTGTCAAAGTTTTAAGCCTCTTTATCCGTGAATGCATACACACACAAAAATTAATTTGGAAGCTTCATGATAAGAAGCCACTATCTAAATTATTTTCAATTTTATGGTTTTAAATTATTTAAATAATTAAGGCTGACAATTCCTATTACA
>NC_046660.1:46129443-46137598 GCF_010883055.1 Belonocnema kinseyi
GTCTAAAAAATTACATCATAAATTACGAATGACGTCGAAATGTCTTATTTCTTTTTAAAAATGTACAGTGAAGACAACCCTAACAACTTGTTTTTCTACTCATGAGAATATTTTTTCTGAATGTTTAAAATTCTTCAATTCTATATCTATGTACAGAGCAGAACATATTTTGCGCCGAGATTTAGATTTCATCTTAAAAAGTTTCGGCTATGACAAAAAATTGGTACTGAATAATAACTTTACCTGCGTTAGTTGGTGTATACTTGAAATAACTTTCATAATAAACGTATTAATGAAACCAAAAACTTTAATTTATTTTACTATTTACATTCACATATTTTAAAAATATTTATTCATAAAAAACCCAAAACAATAATATGTTCCCCTATTGTCTGCAGCCGAATTTTTATCAGAGGTGCTCGCATTTGCTTGGACGTTCGGCCAAGGAAGAGGAAAACTGATGAAAACCTTTTCTGAGCGCTGCCCGGAACGGACATTTAGTTTTTTTCTAGAATTTAACACGCTTATGAACTTAAAGATTGTTTAACGATTGTTTTAATAATAGTAAATAACATTTCTCATTTATTTTTGAACCTATTTTTAAGAAATATAGATTTTTACCTGGTTGTCGGTAATAGAATTTTCAGAATCATCTAAGAACCAAGCCACAGATTCCGGGAAAAGAGGATATTCCGAAAATCCTTTGTAAAATGCAAATGCTGACTCCTGATAACCCAGAAAACTTGCTAAGCAAATGTGTTAATATATTTTCTGTCCTAGGATGAAAAATATTTCGAATATTACTATGAGATAATTTCACATTAAGATTTGTGAATATACAGGGTGGACCATTTTAATATATGGCGGGAAATATCTCAGAAAAGACGTAAGATACATAAAAATGTTTACGGGAAAAGTTTTTAGAGACAAAGGATAACATGCATTGGCACCAATGACCTTGACCTAGGAAACAATCATGAACCTTATTTGAAGGTCAAACTGATTTTGTCTAATGGAAACCCTTAATTTTGACCCCGGTTTTTAAAGAATAAAAAACTTCACGCATCCGATGTTGTATTGGTCAGGGGTTGTTTCAAGGTCAAGTGAAGATCAAATAGACGAAAATGACATTGCGAGCATTATCAGAATATACGTCAGGTATCGAAAAATGTCTCAGACAAAACTTACAGAAGAAAATAGGGAACAGATATTTGTACCAAACACCTTCACCTTCATTGCGAATTTCAAGGTCGATTGAAGGTCAAAATGCATTTTTTGTAATGGATACCCTTGGGTTTGAACCCCGATTTGGAAAAGACGGAGAATTTTACGTGCAAAATTTTGCATTCGTCAAGACCGTGTCATGCACTTGAAAATTGTAACAACATATTGAAGAAAAGTATTTAAACTAACTAATATGCACTTGTTACATGGAGCCATACCTTAAATACTGCAAGAGATTCCTTTTGTGATTGAGCTTTCTCAAATGATTTCCAGTCTGTCTCATGCAAAAACAAGTCCATCTCCATATCCAGGATATCAAATATAAAGGAATAAAAGAAACCAAATATGGAACGCTTTGTCAGTGTCAGCTACAGTTAAGATACCAAGAGAGCATTTTTTGTTACCAGAAAAAAGGAAATTTTTGAAACCAAAAAGATGAGTTTTGAAAAAAACAGTTGAATTTCCAATAGAAAAGTAAATTTTCAAACCAAGTTAGGACTTTCTACTATAATTGTTAAATTTTTATTAAAATAAATGAATTTTTAACCAAATAGATGAATTTTCATACCGAAAATATTAATGTTCAACAAAATAGTGAAATTTTAATAGCAAAAAAAACAAATGTCGAACAAAATAATACAAATTTTTCAAACAAAATTAATTTTCAACCTTAGTCGGACAAAGTATATCAACTTTCAAACAAGTAGTTACATTTTCAAGAAAACAGCTCAACCCTCTTCATAATTTTTTTTTACCAAAAGAGAAGAATTTTCGTATCCAAATTTTTCTTTGCTTCACAAAAATATTATAAGATGTATTTAAAAACTTTTTTAAAAAGTAACTTACTCGATCATAAAAAGAGACTGAAAAGGATCATCGTCACCAGTTATCAATGGATCATTTTAAAAAGATGCATATTTTAAAATAATATAAAGAATATTATATATTATATATTATATATTATTATATTCAGAATGTCTTTTTAAACTAAATTTTAAAATGTTACTTCCCTCTGGATTCGCTTAAATATCTAGCAGAGTATAACGAATTAATAGTAAAGTTTATTAATCGGATGCTAATATCTTGATTAAAATATTTGCTCTTGAAAAAATGACTTTATATTGGCCAAGATTGTAATTTCTTCTATCTTGTTACCTATAAATTTAATATGCACTTCACTGTGCCGTGAATTTAGTTTTACATTAGTTGTGAACGTTCTTCGCATTTAAAATTAAGTCATATCGTCAGTAGAGCCCACTTATTTATAAATATAAGTTATTTTAACTTCTAAAAATTGTAATTGAAAATTGCAAAATTATAACGATTTAAATTTTCAGAAAATTTTACAGTGGATGATTTCCGAGCCACACTGCTCATAATTTTTAGGTTTTCTCTAGGAATCCAATTTAAAAGTTTCGAAGTCTTTTAATTTCGAATCGTTCAATTCGAACTATTTAAAAATTTCGAAGGTGCACTATTTAGGTACATTCAGAATTATTAAATTTCTACTTTATATAGTTTGCTTATCTTCAGTTTTCGAAATTTGCAACTCCAAATTGCACAATATAAAACTAAAAAGGAATTTCAGTTTTCTGTGCTTTAATGTTACATTTTTGACGATTGTCAGCAACAAAATATTATCCACTACATTAAAGATTCAATAAGATACGAATCGACATTTAAAGAAACAAAGCCATTCTCGTTTAGAGATTTTCTAATTTTGTAGGCTTTGTGTTATAAATTATCTAATTTTAAGGGCTACTTCTTTTAAAAAAATTAGAATTTTGAATATTTGATTTAAAATTTATCTTATTTTAATCTTGCATACTAAAAATGATTTAAATTAGATAATGCTCCCTTTTTATGAATTATAAATGGCCATTTTTACTTTAAAATTGACAAATGTTTTATTTTTTTTGTTCAAATGATTCGTAATTAGACGAATTCTGTCATAGGGTTTTTGACTGTGTTTAATCGAATTTCGTAGTTTATCTCTCGTAATATGTTTGAATTAAATAAACGAAGGTGACATATAGTAAGCGTGCAAATAATCTTGTTTTTGTTAAATTTAAAGTGACGTAACCTGTTTATAATTTTCACAAGATTACCTTCTAGTTCCGTCATGTAGACGCTGAGGGTTCTTATAATCTTTAATTAAAGTTATAAATGAGTAATTAGTTAAATTTATATAATCTAGATCTAGCGAGTTTCTCTTTTATATGAGGCCGTCGATTTTTTATTCCCTAACGATAATAATTAAATAACAATGGTACATAATTAATCGTAGTGAATCAATAATTAAGTAAAAACTTATGTTCTTGTATAATTTCCAGGAATGTAAATTGTAATGTAAATGGCAGCTTTTGATCTTTGAATAATAAAAAACTAGCGTTATTCTAATTTAACAAAAACTAAGGAAAAAGTATTTTCATGCCTTTTCAAAAAGGGCGTGTAATTATGATAGATTTTATAGTCCTAAAATTTAACATTTTTTAATTCTTCAGAGTTTAGTTTGAAAATTTTCAACTTCAAATCTGTTACTTCGTACATTTTTCAATTGAAAATTAATACATTCTTATCTCGATCGAAAATTCCAATTTTTATTACAAAAGCAAATAGTGAATAACACAGCCACACAAAAAAAAGTGTGCAGATCTGGTAACAAGACACGAAACAAGACACGAAAAATCATGCACTGAGGCAAATAAATTTCAAAATAATGCCAGTGATGCAAATTTTTCCTTCAAAACATGTCGACAACTGTGAAGAATCAACCCTTGCCTGATATCAACTTATTTAACATAACTTTACCCAATAGAACCTGACCTCACCTAACCTGAATTAACAGAAATTTATTGAACTACACTTAAAGCTCTAGAAGCATATTTTCCCAGTAGCAAATGTGTGCTATATCGAATCGGTCAACTCGAGCCTAACCTAGAAATAAATATAACCTAGCCTAACCTAACCTAACCTCACAAAGCACAATTAAACTGATTGTGTTGTCCCGTTGTGTTTGCGGTACCGTTTGAATCAGCTTAGGCTTAACCTGCAAAGAGGTCAAACCTATTCTAACCTAAAAAAGCCTGACCTAACCTAACCGAACCTAACTTAACTTCACGTAACACAATTAAACTCATTGTGTTGTCCCGTTGTGTTTGCGGTACCGTTTCATTCAGCTTCGGCTTAACCTATATAGAGGTTTAACCTATCCTAACCTAACAAAACCTGACCTAACCTAACCTATCCGAAAGAAATTCAACCACACGTGTAGCTATGTAAGCGTACGGTTCTCAGTCTTAAATGTGTGCTGTATTTAATAGGTTAACTCTATCTTAACCTACAAATGAATCTAACTTAACAGAACCTAACAAAATTTTGCTTAACGCAACACAACTTAACTTGAGTGTTCCCGTTGTAACACAATAAAATTCATTTTATTGTACTACAGGTCGTTAAAAATTTAGACGCACATTACTCATCTGAAGAAACTTAGAACTGCAAGTAGAATTGACCCCATTTCAATTAACCTGACAGTGTTTGTATCAATTAAAATGTAGAACTGTAACTTAAACATGCAAATGAATAAGAGTTTTATTCAAAATTTTTTGCTCTCTGCTTTTCCTAGACTTAAGGGATATATTTATACTATATTTCGTGTTTACATTTTATTAGGTCTAGTTAGGTTAGGATAGGTTAAACCTCTATGTAGGTTAAGACGAAGCTGAATGAAACGGTACCGCAAACACAACGGGACAACACAATGAGTTTAATTGTGTTACGTGAAGTTAAGTTAGGTTAGGTCAGGTTAGGTCAGGTTTTTTTAGGTTAGGATGGGTTTGACCTCTTTGCAAGCTAAGCCCAAGCTGATTCAAACGGTACCGTAAACACAACGGGACAACACAATCAGTTTAATTATGTTTCGTAACGTTAGGTTAGGTTAGACTAGGTTAGATTTATTTCTAGGTTAGGCTCGAGTTGACCCATTCGATGTAGCACACATTTGCTACTGGGAAAATATGCTTCCAGAGCTTTACGTGTAGTTCAATAAATTTCTGTTAATTCAGCTTAGGTGAGGTCAGGTTCTGTTGGATAAAGTTATGTTAAATAAGTTGATATCGGGCAAGGGTTGATCCTTCACAGTTGTCGACATGTTTTTGAAGGAAAAATTTGCATCACTGCCATTATTTTGAAATTTATTTGCCTCAGTGCATGATTTTTCGTCATTTTTTGAGGATATGGCTCAACCATGACGTGATGGGTGATTTTTGATACCGAGTTTGAATTCAGCGCCCCAAAATCCATAGGAATACGCGTGTCCTCTTACCAGATCCGCACCCTTTTTTGTGTGGCTGTATAATAAAAAATTCCATTTTGCGTTTCATACTATATAAGATGTGGACAAAGATGAATCAACAAAAATCGGGCACTCAAAAATGATGTTCAAATTTCTTCTTAATTTTTGTATAGGATGCGTAGTTCTTGTTTTAATCATGAAAAATAATATTAACAATAAAAAAATTTAATTTTCAGAAAACCAACGAAAGGTAAAAAAATTAAATAAACAAAATTTATTTAACTGAAAAAGAGCTACAAATTTTTTATAAATCATTTTTTGATAGGATGCGTGTTTTTTGTTTTAATCGTGAGAAATAATATTTTTAATTAAAAACTTTAATTTTTGGCAAAACTACGAACGCTACGACGAAAAGGAGATTATATCAAATTTGTGCATTTAAAAAAGATCTGAAATATTGTTTAGTAGTTAGAAATTAAGAAATTTGTCATGAATAATTTTTTGATAGAACACGTAGTTTTTGCTTCATTTGTAAAAAATAAGATTGAAAGTAAAAAAATCAAATTATTGAATAATCACATGAGAGACGAAAAAATGACCATACTCAAGTTGTTTAACCAAAAAAGATTTACAAATTTGTTAGAACTTTTTTTAAATGAAAAATACACTTGAAATAAAGGGGCCGTTCCATACGACATATTTCGGATCTACAAACGGTATGAACTCTGCACATTAAGTGTAAACGTCGAGTTTACACATTTAAGTCTATACATGCAAGTCTTCCCGCTTAGCTCTCTAAATCTATATAAATTAATTTTTGTGAAATGTACATACTAACCTCGAAAATTGGAAAGCTCGAACATTAAAATGTACACAAATAAATGAGAATATTTAAGTCCTGAAACCAATCTACTTCAACTGACGAAGCAATAGTTTTATTCAATTATATAAATATTTCTTAAATTAATAAATAATACAATAATACTTGAAACTCAATATATTTCTAATATTTTACTGAATGTTTATCAAAAATAAATCACCTTACGATTAATCGTTTTTGAGGTATTCTCATTAGAATTATTTATAGTAAATGGCAATATCTTATAAGCTGATAAACATTTTTAACTGGTCTTTGGAGTTTACATTATTATTGACATTTACTCAAAATTGACGAAGTTTCATTCACATTGGTAACGCTGCTCCAAAATTTAAAAAAATTCTTGGATTCACATCATATAGGGTAACCACTTTACTTCTTAATAGAAACCTAGAACATTCCTAGAAGCTTCACGAGCAGAGACCAACTTGGTCTACTCTTCGAAACCTTTCGTTTAAGACAAATCTGTGAATGAGCGTATTTAAAACTGAGACGATATTCTGCGCGACAAGTTCCTGTGAATTACTAAAACTACTTTTGATTCCATATTTACATGAACATCGGAGTATTCTGCACATGTTCCTGTAAATGTTCGCGCACGATGGCCTGTACAAGATTAATTTAAGTTCACGGTACCGGAACTTGGCGAAAGAAACTGTTTATGATTCTGGAAAGGAAGCTGTTCCAAAAATGAAACCTTTGGAAAGATTCTGTATATACTCCTTTGTGAAGTCAATTGAGACTGGGTCCCTGTACAGGTTAATCTTCACGAAGAAAATTAAAGCACTGGTTTCTGTACAGGAACAAGTATTAGGATCCTTTAAGCAGTTTAAACCAATTTATCATGAAAACTTATGTCGCTTACATCACTTACCAGAGTAGAGTCAAACTGCTATCAAACTTTAGTGAATTAGTTTCTACGCAGGTTCATGTACAGGACCATAAACAAGTTTATGTGCAGAAGACTTTGGCTCAATTAACTTTGTGAAGGAAGCTGTACAGACACTTCTAAAGCTTTCCTTGCATACATATTCCTTGACAGGATTATCTGCAGTTTCTTTCGCTAAATTCCTGCACAGGAAATGCCAAAATATTATCTTTGGGCTTGTTTGCGTCAACCTATACATGAACATTTGAAGAATCCTCCAAGGTTCATGAATAGAAAAATTCCATTGGGATAACACATGCTATAATAATATATTACATTACCTTAAAAAAGGAATCTACAAGAACCATCCCTGGTAGCTCAGGTGGCAAAACGCCTGCCTAACCATCAGATGGGCGGGGGTTCGGATGCAGAACTTTTGTTTATTCTTTTACTGTAGCTCTAAAGGCAAGGCTTGGATTCTAGCTCAACTTAAACTACAGGTCTCTTTAAAAAAGTTAAGTGATTTCCTAAGCGAAGGCACTATATTTCAAGGAGCTGTAATTGCTTAGGGTACGGGTCGCTAGCCAATTGTAAGCGCGATCAGGGCAGATTGGGTTCAATACTGTTATTATAATAACGAAAACCTCATCCTTAAAATGGTAACATTTTAATATTTCATAATCATTTATCTGGTCTTCAGTTAAATTTTTGTGCAAATGTTTCTATAAGTTCCTGAAAAATGAAACACGGAGACGTTTTTTGGCCAATGTCGGTTTTATTTTTCAACATACTCTCCTTTTAGGTCGATACAGCGAGTCCAACGATTTTCTAACTTTTGATACCGTCCGAAAAGTACTCGATCGGAAGGTCTCCAAAATACGCCTCAGTT
>NC_046660.1:46137698-46146071 GCF_010883055.1 Belonocnema kinseyi
TTTTGCTTGTGCAACTAAGCATGAATGAACAGGCGCATTGTCGTGATGATAAAGCGGTTTTTTCTTCTTCAAATGCGGTCGTTTTTCGGAGATTTTGATTTTTAATCGGTCCAATAATGATCAAAACTCGAAACTCAGATTTTTCCATATTAAAAAAAACTCGAAGGTTAATCGCTTCTCAGTGCTGTAACTTGTAAATGAGTAAACATAAATGGCTGAAATTTTGACAGGCGTCATTTGAAGGATCAAGCTCAACGAAAATGGTACACATTAGTGAATACTAATGCCATCTCTTAGAATTTTCAGGTACTTATCAGACTGCCTAGTAATATTGACCTTCACGGACGAATTTTATGATGCAGTCAAGTGATTTTAGAAAAGTGAGCCTGGTTTCCTTTTCACTTTATCATCAATGGGCTAGATTATGGTCAAGTGCATGATAGTGGCATCTGCAGCTTGAAGGGACATCGTAACTATCAGCAACTCAGTGTAAATGTACATAAAAAAAATGTCCACAGATAAAGACTCAGGGATCGAATCCCAGACGTCTAACAGGATGTCCGAGCGCCTAACCGCTTGAGACACTGTTATAATTATATATATACTGTTATTATTATGTTTTTGAAAACTTTTTCTCTAATAAACTAGGTATTTCATTATCAGCTACGAACTAAGTTAAGTGGCTGTTGAGATGTAGATGTTATCAATTTAATACACTGTTTTAAATGTCTTGCAAAGATGTTGTATCAGTCGCAAAATTGGATTATAATGTACAATTTAAAGTTTGAGTTCACGTTAGCTACCTCTGATTGCTTGCTTAGGCTACAATAAATAAAAACAAAAACCTCAGACTTAAGTTGGTTACAGTTCAATATTTTAAAGGCATTCTTCGTTTTTATGTTGGATTTTTGTTGCAAACCTTTTTACAAAGTACTATCCCGGTATATATCATCAGTCATGGGCTCATTGTATACTTCGGTACATCTAGAGCAGCTATAATTTTCCAATACACTTTGGCGTGCGAAACTTAAAAATCGCATTGAAAATTTTTTGTATGGATTGCTTTACAAAATAAGAATTTTAAAAACAAATTTAATTTTGGAGACCACAGTAAAAAAATAGTGTTCGAAATGATACCTTACTCAATACCATTTTGATATGCAACAAAAATGATAGCGAATTCAAGATCATTTTATTCATCTGGAGTAAATGATCGACTTTTGAGATCATAATGATCTGATTCGGATTCATGTATGAAGTCAAGCCAAGATGGCTGGCGTTCTTATAGTACTTCAGCTAATGTGCAAGTTTGTTTCTCGTGCAGTGTACAATTTACATTTTTCGTCTAAATTATATTGATAAATTTTCTTAGAACGACTTTACGCTAGGATTTGTATTTTTGGCTTGATTCGTGAATAATACCATTCAAAATAAATTGAATTTACGAAAACACGATGAAAGTTACAATAAAATTTACAATAGTAAAATTGTTTTTTTTTTTACTGTTTGCACACTTTTTCTTTAAGTATACTGAGAACGGAATGAAAATACTTCTTCTTTCGATACCAATGCACATTATGAATTGTAATAGCATAAATTAATTGAAATGGTACGTTTTTCAGAGTAGCTGGAAGTAAAATTCATTGTAAAAGAAGTAATAAATATTTATGTGGGTATTATGCTTTTCGCTCCCGAGTTTCATAGGTAGGCACCGGCTGAGGGGAGCGAACATCCCTTTCCACTGCACGGACTACGGATCTATCCTCTTCTATTACGCCCTCTCAAGCAATGTCCAACCCTACTTTCCTTCACCCTTCCTGGTTCAGTGATATCTGAAATTGTATTGGAAATATATTTGTATATTGGTATATGTATGTCCTTTTTCATTTTTAATTATACTTTTAGTTTTTGAGTCCGCCATAATAACGCGATACTAGTTCAACAAAGGTCAATCTAGAAAGTTCTTTGGACTGATACATTTTAATTTGTTTTAAAAAAATGAATGCTTGCGTTTCGATTCACAGTTCTGAAATTTATTAGGCAAATGAAAACTGTTACATTTAATCTGGGTTTGAAGTTGAATCTCTTTCAAAACTTTAGTGAAATAGAAAACATTTCGACAACTAGAACATTTCGAAAACACACGACAGTGTATCTCTAAGGAAAAGGGCGGCGGAGAGAAGGGTGGGGGAGAAAAGGGCTGTACATTGGTGGACTTACTGATGTAGTCCGTGCAGTGGAAAGGGGCGTTTGCTCCCCTCAGCCGGTGTCTACCAGTGAAGGTCGGGAGCGAAAAGTCAATCTCCCATTTATGTACATAAATAAATAATTAATCTAGAAAATTTCATGTTTTGGGCAAAGTTAAGTGCAAAGCAAGAAATGCGAGATGAGAATGTATTCACTTAAGTCGAAGGAGCTTAAACAAAAGAGAATTCAGTATCACCAAATTATAGTTATCGATAATTTGACCTTTAATTCCAAAAAGTCAATCTTAAGAGCGAAGCGAGCCGCGCTATAAAATCCAATTAAGTCAAATTTGTTAAAACCTCTTAAAGTACAAATAAATCATTCACAATTTGATGATATTCTTTAAAATTTAATAAATACTTATAATTTTTTAGATTCCACTAAACCAGTTTAAACTACTTTGGGGGCGATGTAAAAAGTTTTTCTTTAAAATAAATTTAACGCTTCGAACCTATACGATCCTATTTGATAATTTAATGAACAAAACATATTTTGATGTACAAAAAGAATGATAACAAAATCAATAGAATTTTGATTATGTATAGTTGTCAATTGTGTGCGGTTAAATACAATTTTTAGTTTATGACGTTATAATAGCGACGCAAAAAATTGGCAACCATTTTGTTTAGTCTCACAAATTAGCCCAAAAAATAATATCAAATAAATCGAAATAGAAAGATCATTGTGTCCTCGAGAGTACAATGATCGTAAAAGTGAAATGCTCTGCAATAAAATTGATCCTTTTTTTACTGTGCAGTATTGCAAAAACGCCGGTCTGATAAATATTTCCTGGCAAAGCAGAAGAACTAGGATTACGTTTGCTATTGGGATTTTATTTGGACTGTAGTGAATCGTTATTTTCAAAAGCTTTAATAAAATTTCTTGACAAGGTTTGATGATTTTTGCCTACTGGACAATACCTCATTTCATTGCGAGTCAAATTATTAACTTCGCCGCTTATCATATTTATTTTTATTCTGTGATGATTTCTATCTGTCCTGTAAATTCCAAGAAGAATCCCACTATAATCCAATATTGCAAACACTTCACCATTGGATGTTGATAATACAATATATTCTTGGGTTGGCTCAAGCGCATAGCTCGTATTTTCAATTCGCATTCGAATTGGTTCGTAGGCAGGAAAAACGCATCTTCGAAATTCAAATCGCTGGTTCTGATTTTCACGGGAAATAAGCCGAACATAACCCAGTTCTTCTATTGCACATCCAAAAACATAATCAGAAGGCGGTCTGCCTGGAGAAAAACTGGAACTCGAACGAGGAGGAGGTTCCTGAGGTGAAGTACGGTCAGGTAATTGTTGTCTCTCAGAAGAAGAAGAACCAGGGTTACGTTCGCTATCAGGATTCCCTTCGGGCTGTGGTGAATTGCAATTTTCAAAAACTTTAAGAAAATTTTTTGAGAATATTGGCTGGTTTCTGCCTACAGGACAATCTTGAACTTCATCTGCGGTTAAATAATCAACTGCACCGGTTATCATATTAATTTTTATTCTCGATCTAGCTTCATTTGTTGCATATATTCCACGAAGAAGCCCGCCATGCTCTAATATTGCAAAAATGTTACTATTGGATGCTGATAATACAATCTGTTCATGTGGTGGCACAGGGATATACCTCCTTTCGTCTGTTCGCAATCTAATTCATTTATTAGCAGGAAAAACGTATTTTCGAAATTCGAATCGTTGGTTCTGATTTGTACGGGGAATTAGCCGAATGTATCCAAGTTGTCCTAGTGAATATCCAAGCACTTTAGGAGAAAAGGCCTCCCTAGAGGCGACCTGTCCCTGGCACGAAGTGGTTGCTCCTCAAGTTCCTGAGGTATACGACGTGAAGGAGAAGAGCGAGAGTGATCCGGGTTGGCAGTGTCAACGCAATCTCCACTTGATTGTGAACTTAATTCTGCTGAAAGAAATAGAAGATTCATGTTTCTTGTTTTAAAAAATTTCAAAAGGAGCTTGAGACTTTATTTTATTTTTGTGTATAAAATACGTTAAAGCCATGAAAAAGGAATCTTACAAAAAAGTTGCACCTCAAACCTTTCAGGTTTAAAATAGTTCTTTCAAATTCAAAAGAACAACAGTCCCATTATTAAAGTGCGTTAGTCCTTTCAAATAATTTCAGCACCATTTTCGTTTAGAAATTATTATAATATCAAAGAACTGTATTTAAAAACAAAATTTTATTCAAAGTATCTTCTGCTTTTCTGAAGAATTCTACTATTTCGTCAGGCAAAACTATTTCATTTACAATTTTGCTCCCTTGTTTGCAAATGCAACTTTTTGATAGTTTCAATTATCCTTGAATAAATTTGTCATTGTAAGTAGAAAATTCAACTATTGGAGGGAAAATTATATTGTGTTGCTAAAAAGTAATTTCTTTCTTGTAAGCTTTGTAGGATATTATGCACCAAGGGAAAGAAATGGACGATTTTGATTAATGTATGTTTTCAGCAAGAGTCGTAGGAGCCAACCTCAAGTCCCTTATGTTCGCTCTACAGGCCTAAGAAATGGCCGTATTCATGCTTGTTTAATATTAAATATAATTTTTATGTATATATATATAAATATATATATACATAATTTTATTCTAGTTTATTCCGGTACTTAGAATTAGAACATAGAATATATTTACCAATAGAATTAAGGGTGACCGCGATTGTGAAAACGAAAGTAGAGACCATCCTCATTTTCGAAAAGTAGAGAAAACACTGATTAATGCTTCAGTAAATAATTTGCTTATCAACTATGACTAAGAAATATTCCATTGAATCATCAGACTACAAGTAAATACGTTAGTAGTGATCATCTCACATATATGTGAGATAACGACGTTATCACAATCAAAATTGTCCTTCGGAGATAATTATATTTTGTTACATTTTTTAGTATGATCATTATAATAATTAAATTTTGTTGTTTTTCAACGTTTTTAGACTCACCGATTAAAAATCAAAAAATGAAAGAAATGAAATACTGCAGATGTAAATTCATCAATTAAAATAATTAGTACTTAATACGAGTATGTCCAGTATTCTTCATTGTCATTTTTGTTGGTGATTTAGTCCAGTTTATAAATCTCATAATTTGTTTAATTCTTATAAAATCAGACGTGCCATGTGGTTCCAAAGTTACAAAAGATTGCTGCTTTCCATTACATTCTAAATATTTCTTTCCCTAGTTATCAGCATCTTTTTAACTAAATGCATCTGCAAAAGTTGTAAATGTTAATTGGAAGAAGCCATTACCTGATTGAGGCTGCTTGTTGTTTATTGGTGAAACAAATGATCTCCTTGATGTGTATCTACTTACAGTTACAATTTCTATAAAATTACACCATCACAAATTACAAACATTTTTATCCAAATGGTTCGTTTCTTCACCAAAATATTTTGAGATGTATTGAAGAACTTTTTAAAAATTCAACTTATTCGCTCGTAAATTGAAATTGAAAAGAATAGTCGCTATTAGGTTTACAGTGGAACATTTTAGTTTACAGTGGAACACTTCCTAAAACAATATTTTCTATTCTTACGCTGTAAGTTTAAAAATAATTGTTTGTAGAAAACATAAGAACATCAGACTTAAAGCATTTGCTATTTATCAGCGAACAAAAAGCTCTAAAAATATTTTTACGAGCAACTCTGATGTACCTCTTCTTAATTTTAATGTTTTCTCTAGAATTCCAATTCACAAGTTTGAAAGTCCTTTCATTTTCAGTGCTTCAATTTGAACTATTTATAATTTTTAAATATGCAGTGTCCTTAGTACTTTCAGAACGATTAAAGTTTTACATTACATAGTTTTCTTTCCTTCAAGTTTCAGCATTTCCAACTCTAAGTCGCAGAATGTAAAGCTGGTTCCTGATTTGAAATTGTGAAATTCTAGAAATTTGTGGACCCCTGAAATACATTCTATAAATGAGGGGCCAATGCAACGTTGTATTAAATATTTAATATTCAAGTCTAAGTGAAGGAAAATTGTTTTTATTGCATAAATTAGCACAAAAAATTAACTTTGTTACTTTAAAGGGGTAAAGTAATATCTTACTGTCTTCATTAATAATTGGAAGCATGTTTGTATTCGTAAATATTTTCATGAGTTTATCTGCTGGCTTTACTATTTTGAACAAGTAGCGAGCATGTTCGACGTAATATATAATTGCCGCAATATATTTCGCACGTATATCGCTTTATTTTCTTATATCCTCGGCTGTCAGAATTACAGTCAAAATATTCTCTTTCATTTCTTTTGTTTACGTGGTTCCAACATTTCACAATTACAAGTTTCATCACACCACGCAAACAAAAGAAATTAACGATGGGGCGGTCAACTGTAGTGGGCCGTAGTGACGACATATTATTATTATTATTATTATTATATAAAAAAAACATTTCTGTGTTGAAATGTTGTCACAGGCTTATACTGCCCAACATGTCGAAGGCATTTTTGGTTAGAGATGGATTTTTATTTGATCATTTTTGCACGGGGCTGTCCGGGTAAATATCGTCAGTCACGGACGCATTTTTATAATGCAATCAAGTGATCTGATCAGAGCAGTCTGCCCAGACATATTGGACAAAGCCTGGTTTTACTCCATCATTGACGGACTGGTTTGCAGTCAAGTACACGATGGGGGGACCTACAGCTTAAGGTGGGTTCCGAACCACCAGAACCTCGGTAAAGGTACATTGAAAATTTTCCAGAGGTACCAGCTCAGGGATCGAACCCCGGACCTCTAAGGTTATTATTATGGTGTGTTTTTATTAAACTTTTACTCGGGTAAACCCGGTGATACAACATAGCCACGGACTAAGTCAAGTGACTGATGAGATTAGAATATTATAACGTAATTCAAATAATTTAATACGATGGTTGAAACCTCCTGCGATGATGTTGTAGGTATACAAATACGAGCGGCCGCGAGCTTTGGAGGTGACAACAGTCACCTCTGGATGCTCTGATTATTATTATATAATAATGGATTACTATCGCAACGACGATTCATCAGTAGGGTAAAACTAACCTGTCTCACGACGGTCTAAACCCAGCTCACGTTCCCTGTTGGCGGGTGAACAATCCGACGCTTGGCCAATTCTGCTTCGCAATGATAGGAAGAGCCGACATCGAAGGATCAAAAAGCGACGTCGCTATGAACGCTTGGCCGCCACAAGCCAGTTATGCCTGTGGTAACTTTTCTCACACCTCTTGCTGAAAACTCTTCAAGCCAAAAGGATCGATAGGCCGTGCTTTCGCAATCTCTATGCATACTGAACATCGAGATCAAGCCAGCTTTTGCCCTTTTGCTCTACGCGAGGTTTCTGTCCTCGCTGAGCTGGCCTTAGGACACCTGCGTTATTCTTTGACAGATGTTATGATTATTATTATTATAAAAAACATTTCTGTGGCGAAATGTTGTGACAGGCTTATACTGCCCAATATGTCGAAGGCATTTTTGGTTAGAGTTGGATTTTTTATTTGATCATTTTGCACGGGGCTCTCCCGGTATATATCATCAGTCACGGACGCTTTTTTATAATGCAATCAAGTGATCTGATGAGAGCAGTCTGCCCAGACATATTGGACAAATCCTGGTTTTTACCCCATCATTGACGGACTGGGTTGCAGTCAAGTACACGATGGGTGGACCTACAGCTTAAGGTGGGTTCCGAACCACCAGATCCTCGGTAAAGGTACATTGAAAAATTTCCAGAGGTACCGGCTCAGGGATCGAACCCTGGACCTCTGAGATGAAGTCCAAGCGTCTAACCAACTGAGCCACCGAGGCTCTATTATTATTATTATTATTTATTTATTATTAAACTTTTACTCGGGTAAACCCGGTGATACATCATAGCCACGGACTAAGTCAAGTGACTGATGAGATTAGAATGTGATAACTTAATTCAAATAATTTAATACGATAGTTGAAACCTCCTGCGATGATGTTGTAGGTATACAATTACGAGCGGCCACGAGCTTTGGAGGTGACAACAGTCACGTATGGATGCTGCCAATACCCTACTGACTCCTAAATGTTCAAGATGTTCAGTGCATCTTGCGTGCACATTGCTTGTAGCCGAAATCACAATGGGATGAATGGATGCATG
>NC_046660.1:46146171-46160091 GCF_010883055.1 Belonocnema kinseyi
TTAATCTGAGTCTCGTAGTAAAGGCAGTCATTAGGCTTGTCTTAACTATCGTATGTTGAATACCCTTAGATTCAAGAATACCCAGATATTTATATGATTCACTTGCAGCCATTGCCTCGATGTCATTTTCGAACTCGTTCTCTAACTCTGCGGTCCCTAATTCCCCTCTGATTAAATGCATTTTTCTGCATTTATCTAGTCCGAACTCCATGTGGATATCATTGGAAAACTGCTTTGTGACATCAATCACTTGCTGCAGTTTCTGGCCTGAACTAGCGTACAGCTTCAGGTCATCCATGTAAAGAAGATGGGTCACTTGATGACCTTCCTCATTATCATGAATTTTGAACCCATGAGACATGATGTTTAGTGTTTTGCTCAATGGATTCAATGTTAAACAGAACCATAGTGCGCTGAAGGAGTCTCCTTGAAATATACCCGTCGTAAAGCGTATTGATCCAGTTATCCTTGGTTGTCCATGATCAAAATACTTGATTCTTGTACCCCAGAGCCTCATCGCATGGCTTAGAAAGTCAATAATGCGTGGACATATTTTGTAAAGTTTTAAGACTTCAAGCAAATAGTCATGTGGAACGGAAGGAAATAGAAGGAAATAGAGACGCACCAATTCCTCTTTCATTGTGGTATCCCAATTGATGCTCTCCCACGGTACTTCTGTCGAGGTGGTTGGCTCCAAACAGCTACTGCTAGCCAAAGCATCCTCATCAGTCACAGTTGATGTTCCACTGTTTACCGTTTGTTGCAGATGTTCTTGCTGGTCAGCTGTTTGATTAGTGAGATCTGCCTGACCATCTTGCAGCTCACCATCGCCATCGTCCCGCATGCTGTGGCCCCCAGCGGTGGCTCCAGGGGCGCCCCGACGATCCTCGGGAAGCGACAAGCGTTTCAAAATCTTTAATATATTCTCCATTTTTCGTTGATGGGTTTTGGTGTTCTACTTAGTCCCTCTCCTCTTCGTTATCAGCCTATTTGGCATGGGAAACCCTGTCAGTAGCAATGCTACTTCCAACATTGTCGTCAAAGTCATGAGAGGAGAGCTCAAGCCCTACCGCGACATCAACGCGGAACACCTTCGGTAGGGCGGAACACCTTCGGTAGGGTTATTATTATTATTATTATTATAAAAAAAAATGTTGTCACAGGCTTATACTGCCCAACATGTCGAAGGAATTTTTGGTTAGAGATGGATTTTTATTTGATCATTTTTGCACGGGACTGTCCCGGTATATACCATCAGTCACGGACGCATTTTTATAATGCAATCAAGTGATCTGATGAAAGCAGCCTGCCCAGACATATTGGACAAAGCCTGGTTTTTACCCCATCATTGACGGATTGGGTTGCAGTCAAGTACACGATGGGGGGACCTACAGCTTAAGGTGGGTTCCGAATCACCAGAACCTCGGTAAAGGTACATTGAAAAATTTCCAGAGGTACCGGCTCAGGGATCGAACCCCGGACCTCTGAGGTGAAGTCCAAGTGTCTAACCAACTGAGCCACCGAGGCTCTTTATTTTTATTATTATTATTATTATTATTATATAGTTCACCGAAAAATTAAGCGCGGCGCTGTTGTGGTCGTCGGAAACGGGGCAAGGAGAGTTCACATTTTTTTTAACTAGCGCTAAACTGCGGAAAATCACCCCGTCCATGCGTACTGGCTTACGACTGACAAAAAATCATTAAAAAATATTTTTTTTAATGAACTGTGAATTTTAATTGTTGTATTACCAAAGTGTCTCTTTACGGTTTTTGATAAAGTGAAATTCTTGGCCACACATTTTTCAAGTAGCGACTTTCAGAATATTGGAGTGCGCAAACATAACCTCCAAAACTATTAATATTTTTGCTGTGCGAGGGTATGGCACGAAAAGGTATAAAAAAAGAAAGTGTATCTCCATCGATTCTCTAAAAGGGGAGACAGTTGGATTGTGTGGAAAAAAATTGGCAACAATTAAAATTTACTGTCATTGGATTTGGTATAGATAACCAGCAAAGAAGTTTTAATTTGTCATCGGCATTTACGAGGAAGGAAGTTTTAACTTGAAAAGAAGCGGAGAAATATTTTCAAACCCCGCTATCAATCCTACTTCAAGCTTCCTAACAAATTGTGGTACGTCTCCGCAAGAGAGAGAAAGATTAATATCCAGTTGCCGATACAAGATCCAAAAATTTCATTCAAAAATTTCACTAGATACCAAATATATTTCAAAACTATTCTAGCCGAATTTCTTGAGTAGCCCAAAATTTAAAAAATTAAAGCGTGTATAACCTGTTAAGCGCGAAGCGCGATTATCGCAATGGGAATGTA
Source organism: Belonocnema kinseyi (assembly GCF_010883055.1). Lineage (NCBI taxonomy): Eukaryota > Metazoa > Arthropoda > Insecta > Hymenoptera > Cynipidae > Belonocnema > Belonocnema kinseyi. The sequence goes on from NC_046660.1 coordinate 46,148,503, forward strand.
ATCGCCAAGGCCGTAGGTACTTTGAGAACCTTCTTTAATGAGAAATTAAAAAAAAGTGTTAAGCTCACTTAAGAAAAGGGAAAATGATTAAACAACCACAGCAGGGCCCTATTAGGATCAGGAAAAATAAAATGTGAACATTATTTTGCAATATCAGAATAAGCATTACCACACCGAGGTAAACAAAAAAAATTGTAATAGATATTTGATATAATAGTTTTTAACATAGAATGTAGAAAATTTCGCATTGTGGTCTGTGCACAAATGTGGAGGGTGATGCAAAGACCGACCGCGGAGCGCGAGATTAATATATATAAAACCGAGCCGCGCACCTAGCGCGCTTAGGGAATGAGCCCGCGAAGCTGTCGGATTTTTTTTTGACTTAGTGAAACTTTAAATCTGAAAATCATTTTTTTTATTCTAAAAGAATTGCTCCTTATTTTTTAGATTATTTTATTATTTTAATACAAATTGTTGCTGGTAATAATAAGAATAATTTGAACAAAATTTTTACAGGAGTTTTGAAATTAAACTGTAATCAGTAAAAGAAAAGAGTTTTCAGGACCCTAACTCGAGCAAGTTCACTCGGACAGAGATATTCGAACCTTTTTGATAGACATAACTTTCCACATGGAATTTATCAATGAGGCAAAGGGAGAGCTATTGGGAATGCGGATTGTCAATCGCGCAAGCAGGGAACCTTTGAAGCGACAGCCTCCGAGCCTTAACATTTTAAGGATAACAATTGAGGGTACACAACTTCCGTGGAAAGCTTTGAATTTCAAGAGATTGAAAACAAAGCACTTAAACAAGGATCCTCTGGTAAACTTCTTGCGGTAAATTCGCTACCATGGAGCAGAAAATACGAAACCTACTTATTACCACTTCATTGGTCACTTCAAAGCACTTGTTAGGGGCCTTTCATAAGCCATGTGATGGCTTAATGTAAAAGGGGGTCGACGAAAGGCGACGCTGGTCCACATGAGGGGGTAAGGGGGTTACGATACCGAGCCACGTGGTTTATATTCAGATGTAAAAATAATTATAAAAAAAGGCATTGCTTAAATGTAGAGTGCAAAATCCTAAATACAATCCCTGCGAACGGAACCGAATTGAGTCGAATAGCTTTTCTCTCCACTCCCGCGTGCCTCTTTCCCAAATCTCAGTGAGCACAAAATTTTGGGACGTTTTTACAACATCGTTATGATATCTTTACTTCAATTAAAGAAATCCTATATTACGATATCATATATGGTTCTTCTGAAATGATGTACTTTTAAGGTAAAAAACGTACTAATAACAAAATCAAATTTAAAATTTGACGAGTTTAGTTGTAAAAGTGTACAGTTTTGTGAATATTGCCTATATTTCACCTCCATATTTTCTAATCGGTTAAAATTTTCGGGAATGTTGAGAGAATGATAGATGAATCACTAATAAAAGAAGTTTATCAAGGTAAAGTAAATAGCAACATGTCCAGAGTCAGACCAAGGAAAGAATGGTTAGAATGTGTGAATGAGCCCCTAATTCTAAAAGATATAAGAAGACGTAGAAACACAAGAGCTGGCATGAAAAAAACATGCCCCCAAGGAACTATAGCTCCAAAGCAGGAGGTTTCAAGCATCGTATTAAATTAGTTGAATTAACTGATAACATTCTAATCTCATTAGTCACTTGACTTAGTCCGTACCCATGATGTATAGCCGGGTTCACTCCAGTAAAAGTTTAATAAAAAAATAAAGAAGTTAATTTTGAATTGATTTCTAAAAAAGTCATATAACTATTCAAAAATTTGTTTCAATAAGATTTATTTTTGCCGTGTCTCGTTGACACAATTAATCTATTTTTTTCTTTAGAACTATCTTAACTATTCCCAGAACATATATTTTTTCATTAAAATTAGTTGAGCGGGTTTCTAGAAAAATTGGTGTTTCGATCTATTTATTTTCGACTATAGCTTCTAGAAAAAACATTTCTTAAATCAGACACTTTGTGTAAATTATTATTACACTAGTAGACACTTAACCCAGAAATTTGAGCACAAATCGACCTGGGGCACTTTTGCTATGACTACTCTAGTAGAGCCTTTGTAATACTGATACTTGTATATCCACCGTGACGAATACGGCCAGTAATTTTATCGCTAAAATATTACATTAAAAATCAATAATCAATAATAATAACACCCTAATCACATTTTAAATTATAATTCTTTTCATAAATATTAATATTATTTATCGATCCTTCTTCGCTTATTTACACACGCCGACACACACACAAACCTGCGGATTAAATTCAAGAGAAACTAACTGTAGGAAAGATGTTCACAATGTTCAAAAATGAAAGTTCAATTTAAAACTGGATGAAGAAAATAACAATGCTGTTTTAATGTTTTATTTCAAATTGGATCCAACTTCGGGTTACAAGGATTATCATGTTTTATCTTACAATTCTTTTATTGAATTAAGAATAAACAGCCTGCAATGAGTCTGTACGTGCAACAACTTTTGTAAAAAGATTTGGGAAGATTGGGTAATGTTTTCCTACATTACATTCCCTTATTTCTTCACGTGTCATATTCTCAATTGCACCGCTTGTCATATTTATTTTTACTCTTGATTGATTTTTATCTTTCGTATATACTCCGCGCAGGATCCCAGTATACTCAAGTATTGCAAAAACGTCACCAGTTGATGTTGATAGCACAATATATTCTTGGTTTGGCGGGATAAAAAATTTACAATTTGCTACCATCAAATGAATTCCTTTATCAGGAGGAAAAACATATCTTCGAAACTCAAATTGCCGGTTCTGATTTGCTTTCGGAATTAGCCGAATGTATCCAAGTTGGCCGAGTGCATATCCCAGTACTTCATGAGAAGGAGGCCTACCCGGAGGAGAAATAGATCTGGTATGAAGAGGAGGCTCTTGAGGAAAGGGAGGGTCAGGCGAACGTTGCCTGGCACTATAAGAAGAACTAGGATGATGCCCGCCGTTGGGATTCCATTCGGACTGTAGTGAATCTGTATTTGCAAAAGCTTTAAGAAAAGTGTTTGGGAAGATTGGGTGATTTTTGCCTACTGGACAATCTCGCTTTTCATCTGGGGTCAAATTATCAATTGCGCCGCTGATCATGTTTATTTTTATTCGCGAACCAGCTTTATCAGTCCTATACATTCCACGAAGGATATCACTATAATCCAATATTGCAAAAACGTCACCATTTGATGTTGATAATACAAAATATTCTTGTTTTGTCCCAAGCATATAGGTCATATGATCTATTCGCATTCGAATTGGTATGTAGGCAGAAAAAACGTATCTTCGAATCTCGAATCGCCGGTTATGATTTGCTTTGGGAATTAGCCGAACATACCCAAGTCGTTCTATTGCATATCCAAGTACATTATCCGAAGGAAGCCTGCCTGGAGAAGACCTGGACCCGGCACGTAAGGGAGACTCCCGAGATGAAGTCCGGTCAGGTGAATGTTTTCTGTCTGAAGAAGAACCAACGTTACGTTCGATGTTAGGATTCCATTTGAACTGTAGTGAGTCATAATTTGCTGAAACTATAATGAAAGTTCGCTCGGAGATTGGATGATTTTTTCCTACTGGACAATCTCGTATTTCATCTGGGGTCAAATCATCAGATGCGCCGCTTATCATTTTAATTTTTATTCGCGATCTATCTTCACGTGTCGTGTATATTCCACGAAGAATCCCACCATCCTCTAGTATTGCAAAAATGTCACCAGTGGATGTTGAGAATACAATCTGTTCCTGGGTTGGCACGGGACTAAACCTCTTCCTTTCTTTCACTCTAATTGGTTTACCAGGCGGAAATACGTATTTTCGAAATTCGAATTGAACGTTCCGGTTTCTGCGGGGAATAAGACGAATGTATCCGAGTTTTTCAAGTGAATATCCAAGCACTTTAGTCAAATGAGGCCTTTCAGGAAGCAACCTGTCCCTGTCACGTAGAGAATGCTGTTCAGGAGAATGAGGTATACGTGGAGAAGGAGGAGAGCGACAGTAATCCTGGCTGGATGTATCAGGGCATTCTCTATTTGACTGCGAACTTAATTCTGCAGAAAGGAGCAGAGAATTCATGTTTCTTGTGGAACAAATTTCTAACAAGATCTTAAGACCATGTAACGCGTGGGTCACGTAATTAGATTTATACTTACCTACACTTTTTTTGTTTCCTAACTTATTTTCACACGGAGCGCCACATCGATTTGAAATTTTCGGATAATATATAAGAAGCACTAAGAAAGGTGCGTCTACTCCTAAATTTTTATAATTATGAAAAAAGCTTTTTTTGTAAATAATTTTTTTTTTTTTTTGCTTTTTTCATAATTATTCAAATTTAGGACCAGACCCATCTTTATAAGACTTTCGATTTATTATTTCAAATTTTCAGCTTGATGTGATGCTTCGTGTGAAAATAAGTTAGGAAATAAAAAAAGTATCGGTAAGGTAAGAATCTGGTTACGTGACCCACTCGTCACATGGCCTTAATGCTTCATTTTAATTGTTAATATAAAATGCTTTAAAATCATAAAGAAGGATATTACAAAAAAAAGTTGCGTCTTAAGACTTTCACGTGAAAATTAATTGAGTCTCGCCGTTTTTAATTTAACTAAACTAATTGTTTTAATTTTATTTTTGGAATTTATTCTGCATTCATTCAAATTCATTTCGAATTTTTATAAACTTCATGGAATTCTTTTAAATTCTCTTAAATTTAAAACAACAATTGTCCTATTATTAATGCACGTTAGTCACTTTCATATCATTTCAGTACCATCTTGTTTTAGAAATTAGTATGATTTAAAAGAAATGTATTAAAAACATAATCCAATTTGCAAATAACTACTTATTCGCTTAAAAAAGTAACTATTTCGTGAAAACAATGAACTATTTACTTAAAAATCTCTCTCACTTGATTGAAAATTCAACTCTTTATTTGTAATACCAACTGTTTGATGAAAAATTAGAAAATTAACTCTCTTAATTTCTACCATCTGGTTGAAACTACATCTTTATTGGTCAAAAATAATCTTATTGTTTGAATTTGAGCTTTTCTGTTTGATAATTTAACTATCCTCGAATGAATTCATCTTTTTAGGTTGAAAATGCACCTATTTGGTAAGAAATTCTATTATATTGCTAAAAAATCATTTTTTCTAGGAAGCTCAGTAAAATATTGTGCACCAAGGAGAAGAAGGACATTATTGCTGATTGTATGTTTTCAGTGAGAATCGTAGCAGCCGATCTCGAGTGCAGTTTTTTAAGTTCGTATGTATGTAATGACCATTATATATATGTATATATATGAAGAGACGATCTTTGTGATCTCTCCGCAGGCCTGAAAATGACCGTTAGCAATCAAGTATTATATAAAATATAATAGAAATGATAAATATATTATTATATTCACCAATCGCATTAAGGAACACCAACATTTTGAAAACGAAAGTATATACCATCGTCATTTTCGCACATTAGAGAAAAAACTGATTAATATTTCAGTAAGTAATTTAGTTAACAACTGTTGCATAATAATATTCCATTACATCATCATAATCCAAATATTAGTACTCGTAAGTAGTGCGTTATCTCACTTATATGAGAGATAACGACGATACCAGTTCAAGATTGTCCTTCGGAGATAATCCTATTTTTTACATTTTTTATTACGATCATTATAATAATTTTGAGCTCTTATTCAAGGTATTGGTTTTATGTAAAACCTAAATGTTGCCGATTTTATCCAAATTGGACGTTTTTTGATTCAATGATTGACAAGTAATGGTTATTTACTTCAGTTTCTGTCTGTCGACGATTTATGTCTACACAACAACTTTCGATTGAAATTATTGAAATTATTAAAATTTTTGTATAATAATCTTCTTATTAAAAAAGCTAGCGTTTTTAATTACAACAAAACGCGTATTATATGCGAAAAGCCGATACACGGCATCCCTGTGAGAGAACATATTGCATATCCGCCTTAACCTTTCTATCCCTTTCTAGCCTCGCAGCCCCCTCCCCCTCTCTCTCTCTTTCTCTCTCTTAAATGTTCACCGGTAAGTGCGGCAATGCTATCTACCTAATAGCGGCTCTCATCCAGTAAGACCCTTTAGTGGGATGCCGTGTATCGGTTTCTCGCACATAATACGCGTTTTGTTGTAATTCAAAACGCTAGCATTATATGCTTTCGGCCGATACACGGCATCCCTATGAGAGACGTGTTTGTTATCTACTGGTAAACTCAACGCTATGTGATTATTTGAAAGGGTTGATTAGTTTCGTAGAAAGACTTTGATATATATTTATTATTGTCCATTTATAGAATTCTACATTGTTGAACAAAAGGGGTTAAACCATAACGTAAACAAGTAAAGAAAAAATATTAAACTTGACCTTAACTGAGGCTATTCGAAAACATAAACTCATAATTATTAAACTAATCTCCAGCATTACTTTAAATAGGAGTAAGCTTCGGAAAAGATAAACTAGGATCGAGCTGATTGTCATTTGAAACTTCACAGTAATAATGTTTCCTAAAGGTTTCGGAGCATCTCCAGTTACCACCGTCTAGAATGTCCTGGACATGGAGGTCGTCTAGCCAACTTCGTGAGGCTATTGCTGAACGAATGCTTCCTGGCGAGGCATCTATTGCGACTTCCTAAAGGACTGATCTGATCCAATTAGCGATTACAGTTCTAGACGCAACCTTAACGTCTCCATACATGGTCATAAAAAGAGCATCGACTTTGGAATCTTTTCTTCTTTCCTGTGACCTCTTAAGTATTGTCCTAATCCATGTAATAGGACATAGCCAGATATTCGTGTGCTTGGAAATCCTGCAACCTGACTGTCTAAAGGAAGCTCGTTCTGTCTTATAGCCAAACTTGGCTACATAACTAACTCATCTTCTCTATTCTCTAGGTAGTCTTTTGATATTCTTAAAAGTGTCAGATCGTGAATTCGCCGTCCAGAAGCTAATAGGAGTAGGGTTGCTGTCTGTCTGGAAATCTCAAATAAAGATAAGGTATCCGTAGGTTTAGCTAGCCAGTTGAGAAGAATCCGAGCATCCCAGATAGGGGATTTTATCTCACGAGGCTTAACAATCGAGATAGCCTTGAGGGTTTGTTGAACTAGGAAGTCAGTAGATGCGTCTGAGGTAGGTCCACCAGCGTAGAAGGTAGTGATAGCAGCTCTATGAAGGAGAATTATGTTATAGGACAGGCCTTCGCTAATTGACAAGTCCGCTAGAAATCTGACCACGTTCTTGTTCCAAACGTTCCACTTTGTGGAAATTTTGAGTTGATCCCTATCTTCTCAGACCAGCGAAGCCATCTTCGTATCAGAGCCTTATAGGTCTCGAGGGTTAAATGTCTTTAGCTGTTTCGGATCAATTTTTGTTCTTAGGGGATTAATCTTTGACGAGGTCCTGCCACACCCAATTCTCCAAACCTGGAGTGAGAAACGTTGCACTTGCTGAAGAGGCTGATTCGTGGTTGTGTCGATCAGGGAGCTCTCTTAAAGGCGGTTCCTTGCTCCTGCTCGATAAATCGGACATCCAGAAGATCTGTTCTCACTTTGGCGCTCCTAGAAGGAATTGTCCTTTGCACTTGTTTAGGTGAGTGAGGATTCTGGGTATGAGGTAGGGTGGTGGGAAGAATCATCCGAGCTTGCAGTGCCAAGGCTGACTGAAGGCGTATATAAATAAGCTGTGACGATCGCTGCAGTCCCGCGATACGTATTGCTTGACTACTGCTGACCTTGCTGACGCGAAGAAATCGACGTCTGGAACGCCCCATTCGGCGAAGATGCTCTTTGTTGCCCAGAGTAGCAGATGCCAGTTCGGGAGGGGTTTTCCCCTCGACAGTCTGTCCACAATACCGTTATATCTTCCTAGTAGGTGCACCGCAAAGACGTGATGTTGCTTCTGTCGAGAGTGTAGAGAAGTTGATAGGTTTGATCCAGGAGTTGGAGCGACCTTGTGCCTCCTTCCTTCTGGACGTAAGCTACGAGAGTGCGGTTATCCGTCTGCAGTAGAATATGAGCGTTCCGAAATTGAAGAGACATCTTTTCTATAGCGGCATGAACTGCGAACATTTCTATTTTGTTGGAATGCCACCTCTTCTAGGACTCGGACTATAGTCCGGAAGTGTGGAGACCGTCGAGATGGGCTTCCCAACCTGTATCTGCAGCGTCGGTTGTGAGAAAGATCGTTATGGGCGCTTTGTGTAAAGGGGCAGAAGTAGATATGGCTGTCTGCCACCACGTCACCTCCTAGATCACATGAGGAGTAACCGCGAGTTTCTGCCGTGGCCTGTGTTGTCGGAATGTGGTCAAGAACCTTTGAAGGTGGCGGCAATGAAGTCGCCCTCTGTATACGACGAAATTGGCAAAATATAGCTGACCTGATAGGCGTTGAAGATCCTTTAATGAGCAGTGTCCTTGGGAGATAAACCTTTGGGATAGCACAACAATCTTCTGAGCCTTCTTTTGCGTGAGGTTCATGAGGTTGTTCCCGGTATTCCTAAGAATGCCCAAGAATTCGATCTTCTGACTAGCGTTTAGAACGCATTTGTTTCCATTGATTCTCCAGCCTTGACATTCCAGCATGCCTCGAGGATTTGTGTCTTTAGTTTGCTCCTGTCTTGAGAGACGAGGAGCAAGTCGTCTAGGTATATGACTACCTCATACCTCGCAATCATAGAACCTCTGCAATCCAGTTTGAAATGGTTGCGAAGATATGAGGAGCAGCGGAAAGGCCAAAGGGCAAGCTTGTCCACTGAAGCAGCTCCTTATTGTAGACGAAACGAATGAGGAATCGATGAGAGTCCGCTATCGGTACGTGGACGAAGGCTAGGGACAAGTCAATGCGAGTCATCCAGTCTCCATCTTGGAGAAAATATGGAACCCGTAGGTGAGAGAAAAGTCGGAATTTGCTTACCTTGGCATGTTTGTTGAGGCCTCGTAAGACGAAAATCGGTCTGAGTCCTCCACTGCTTTTCTGTGGGAGGAACATTCTCGAGATGAAGCTTGGGCCTGGATGTGGTGGAAGCTCCACTACTTTCTGCTTCTTTAGGACCTCTATTTCCTGAGACATCTGTGAAGACAGATTCGTGGAGAATCTGCAGCGATAAAAATTTGCCAGAAGGTTTGGTCTCGAGATTAAGGGGATTCGGACGCTAGAGATAAGCTTCAGAATATTTGGCAGGGCACCCATGTCTCTCCATCTCTCTTTGAGAAAAGACAATTGACCCCCTGAGAAGACAGGGTTTGGTTAGTTGTCACTTATCAGCTGGTTTCTTGCGAAAGGAACCAGAAGGTTTAGGATTATACTGCGGCCTTTGAAATACGCATTTAGTGTTTGCACTGTTCCAGCGGGAATTCAAATTAGATCTAGAAGACAGTGATGGTCCCGCTGAAGTCTGAGCCACTATAGAAGAGAATGAGTTGCGAGGGGCAACGTCTCCTTCATAACTCTTTTTTGAGGTTATGTAAGCTAGCGTGTTTAACCAGTTTTGAGAGTTACCTAAAGATTGGATTAAAGCAGAGAGATCGCCCTTATCAAAAATTCTGCCCTCAATAAACTGTGCTCTCTTGCCACAAATTACTTGTATGATCTGGTGGAAGTTTTTCTGGATCTCAGATCCCGGACCAAAGAGAGATTCGAAACTGTCGAACAGTGTATCAGGATTGAGCATATCCGAGTTCGAGAAAGACCCGTCGACGATGGATTATAAACTCGATCTGAAAAGTTCCATCTGCTCAAGAAACACATTGGACAACCCGGCGAGGACCCTGTCAGTCGCTAAGAAAAGATCCTTTTTTCTATCAAGGTGACAAAATTCTTCATTTACCTTTAGATCGGTGAAACCGGGAGAAGCGATAAAATCCCTCAACGCGTTCGAAAATCTTAAATCCCTCCACTCCAGAGAATTGAAGTGTTGTAACGAATCAAGGGCCTACAGGCGCTCCTTCTTAGCTGGTCGTATAGCCTTCTTTTTATCAATATTAGTTTTCAGGTCCCCGAAGTGCAGGACTGTGGCGTTCTGTGAATGTCAAGACGTCGAACTAGAGAGTCGCCTTGGGGTTGAACTTCTTGTGAACCTGTTAAGAATTATCCAACAAAGAACTTTATGTATCAGACATATGGGTTTAACACCGCTAACACACCCCCGCGGATACCTCAAAACTATCCTTAAAACAAAAAATCTCAATTCTTCATGAAATCAACCTTTTGTGCATTGCATTCTGGTCTTTTTTTTACTTAAAACTATTAATATTAGTCCAGTGGAATATTTATTATCATTAGTTAATTAATTTTTAATTATTTAAACTAATGAAATTTGTATGATTGAAAATTCGTTTTCCCGTAAAAAATATTACCTTTGGTCTAGTGGAATATTTATTAGCATTAATTCATTTATTTCTAATTATTTAAACAAATGGAATTTGTTGAAATAATTTCTTTTTGAATTTCTTTTAATAAAAAATATGAGTGTGGGTCTAGTTGCATATTTATCTGCAATAATTAATTACTGATCAATAATTTATTTGAAAATAATTAATTTATCAGTTATTTTCATGAAATAATTTCTATAAACAAAATTTTTTTATAAAATTAATCAAACAAAGCAGATCAATATTTCACTAAAGAGACATTAATAATTTGTGATACAAAAATTATTTAAACAAATTCCATTTGTTCAAACAATTGAAAATTAATGGACTAATGTTAATAAATATTTCACTAGACCAAAAGTAATAATTTTGAAGAAAAAAAAAACGAATTTTGAACAAAATTGTTTAAACAAATTTCATTGGTTTAAATAATAAAAAATTATTAAATTAATGTTAATTAATATTCTACTAGCCCCATTGGGATTCCATACGGACTGTAGTGAATCTGTATTTGCAAAAGCTTTAAGAAAAGTTTTCAGGAAGATTGGGTGACTTTTACCTACTGGACAATAAACTATTTTATGTGGAGACAAATCATCAACTGCGTTGCTTATCATATTTATTTTTATTTCCGTTTAAGAATGAAGTTTTCTAAAGATTCTTGACGTATTATTGTATGTTTACGAAGATGTTTTGCCCTATATCATGTTTGATTAACTAGCACAATATTTTCAAAGCTTTCAAAGATTTCTTTTCATAAATTTGTTTGTTGGTTAACGCTAGAATGTAATAAATGATTTGCATATTATATTGACAAGATGTATTTATCGTTTTTAATTAAATTTGTTTGCAGTGCTTTGCTTTTATTAAATGTGAATGTTTGAATCTTGCTGCTCTGAATTGGTAGTTCAAGAGAAAATCCGCTAGAAATGACGCGTCTATCGCTTAAAAGATTAGTTGACGCGAAGCTAAGTATACTAACCTGGTGCAGATGCTATTGTACCAGGTGTATACATATGAAACCGGTATTTTTTCAAGAAAAAGACACATTTATTTCAAAAAAAGTCTTCGTTTTTTGAAGCAAACCAGTCAACGAGCCATTTTCCAACATTTTCGTAAGAAGTGAAGCGCTGTTCGCTGAGTGCGTGCCCCATCGAT
>NC_046660.1:46160191-46164492 GCF_010883055.1 Belonocnema kinseyi
TACGGAACTCATTTTTTGTAACGTGGTAACAAGATGAGAATTGAAAGCAAACTGAATGTTAAATCAAAAAGCATGAAAGAGGGAGCTCTTCTTAGTATTTTGGCACCAAAATCATGTCGATACACCTTACCGACTGCGAGTAAAGCCACCCACGCTTTAACTTGACAGACTGTATTTTTTGATTGGCTGAGGACCATAGTCATAATCATAGTCATTGTTTAATTTTATTTTTGGAATTTTTTCTGAATTCGTTAAAAATAACCTTGAATTCTTATAAGCTTTATGCAATTTTTTTAAATTCTTTTGAACTCGAAAGATCATAATTCCCATCATTAATGCACATTAATTGTTTTAAATAATTTCAGTATATTATTTGCAAATAACTTTTCCTTTGTTAAAAAATGAAAGTATTTCGTAAAAAAATGAACTATTTTGTTTAAAAAGCCCTCGCTTGATTGGAAATTCAACTCTTCGTTCGTAAGACCATCTGCTTAATGGAAAATTAAAAAATTAATTTCTTTAGGTTCTGCTATCTGATAAAAACAGCATCTTCATTTGCTGAATATGATTTGATTGTTTTTAATTGAGCTTTTGAGCTTGATATTTGAACTGTCCTCCAATAAATGCATCTTTGTAGATTCAAAATCCATCCATTTAGTTTAAAAATCTATCATATTGCTAAAAAGTAATTTCTTCATATAAGATTAGTGGTATCATATGTTCTAAGGGGAAGATGAAAGACATTTTTGATGAATGTATGTTTTCAGTAAGAGTTGCAAGAGCCAATCGCAAGAGCCGGTTTTCATGTTTGTAGGTATACATGTATTATCAAAAATATAATAAAAATTTTAGATATATAATGTTATTTTATTTACCAATAGAATTAAGGATGACCACCAGAGTGCAATCGGAAGTATAAACCATCCTCATTTTCGCAATGTGACTAATTTACTTAATAAGTGTTACTAAATAATTGTAATTGTAATTTATTGAAAAAGTCCCTAGGGCTATATAGCCCTCTAAGGAACATAGTAATATCCTTAAAACTGAGATCGTGGCACAGTAAGTAAAAGAGTGTATTTGACAGTACATTGATACCACAAATCAATATTAAACATAGGACTTTAAAATTAAAAACTAATGATTGAAGTACATAGTAGTGTTGTAAATATACAACATGCAGTTATTAAAATTAAAAACTACATTAGTATTAAAAGTTTAACATAATGCTAAAATACTATTACCAGTGAGTAATTTCGAGTGAATTATCTGAATTATTGAATAAGTACTTAAAAAATTTGATTTTAAAATGATAGTAAGAGCGCGCTTCCCTGATTGTTAGTTGTATTCTCTTCCACAGACGTGCCCCTCTAACCATAAACTGAGGAGCTTCATTTCTGGATATTGTAAATAGTAAATTGCCCATAAAAAATTGTCTTCTTTTAGCCACGGACAAAAAACCTGCTCTCTTCCGATGTAATGTAATGTGTTCACTTCTTGGTAAATTGTATATGAAACGGATACATGCATTAAGAGCCCGTTCTAGCTTTCCATTTAGTTCATCCGTTATATCATCGTAAGCAATACATCCGTAGTCAAAGAGGGGTAGGATTAAACTCTTAACTAAGAGAATCCTAGTTGTGTTAGGCAAGGTGTCTTTACTGTTATTTAATTGCTGTAAGATTCTGCAAGTGTTGCGAGAAATAGCCATAACATGCTCTTTCCAAGACAGAATACGGTTGAACTAGTATCCGAAATTCTTTACCGAATCTTGAAAAACCATAGTAACATCACCAACTCTCAACGAAGGGAGGGCAGCAAGTGCATCAACAGAGGGAGAAGCTGAAGGACTAATAATAATAGCTTTAGTTTTAACAGGATTTAAAGGAAGACAATTATTCTCAGCCCAAATCACGACACGATCTATGACCTCTTGTATCTGACTGAGAAGTCTATTTAATTCTGCAGTAGGTCCGGAGAGATACAATGTGAAGTCATCAGCGTATTTAAGATACTTACAAAATTTTTAATCCTCTCCAAGATCAGAAGTATACACGTTTAAGAGCGTAGGTGCAAGTGTAGACCCCTGCTGAACACCACTCTTAATTTCCACCCATTTAGAAGTATCTGCATTAGTAGTCTTTACACTTTGTGTGCGACTACTTAAAAAAAAGCAAACCACTTTATTACTGAATCGGATATTTTAAATAATTTTAGCTTTTGTAAAAGTAAATTATGGTTCACTGTTTCAAAAGCTTTAGAAAAGTCGAAAAGTACCACAACCGTAATCTCCTTTTTGTCGATAGCTAGCTTAACATTCGTAGTGACTTTGAGGGACGCTGTGAATGTACTGCGTTTGGCTTTGAAGCCCGATTGCATAAGGTCTAATAATTTATTGCTATCTAGAAAATTTGTTAGTTACCTGTGCACAATCCGTTCAAATGGCTTTGATAGCGCATTAAGGATAGAAATTGGCCGGAAGTCTTTAGTGGAAATAGGACTGGTGATTTTAGGAATAGGTCGAATTAGTGCCTTTTTCCATATATCTGGAAAAATACTACATTGTAAAGATGCATGATAAACATCCAATAAAATAGGGAAGGTAACTGGAAGAGCTAACTGGATCATTTTCATGGAGATGCCATCCATACCGATCGCATTAGAATTAATTTCAGTTACTTCCTTGAAGAAAGTCTGTGGGTTATATCAGAAAAAAAGAAAGTGTATTCATCGAAAGTTTGTAAAGGTAAATTTAAATTAAGGGAGGCGGTGGGAAGCTGTGTCGCAATGGGATTCAACATGAATGTAGTAAGGAAGTCACTAGAAGAGAAATTTTTATCCGGAGATTCCTGTCAAATACACGTGAGATAGTGACGTTTTTAGAATCAAGATTGTCCTTCCGAGATAATTATATTATTTTACATTTTTTATTTTGATTATCATAATTATTTAATTTTCAGCTGAAATCGAAGGTATTGGTTTTATGTGAAAATTCAATGGCCCCGATTTTATCAAAATTTGACGATTTGGACTTACTGATTAAGAAGTAATGGTTTTTTGTTGAGTTTCTGTTGTCTTTTCCGGTCCACACAGCAACTTTTGAAAAAATTAGCTGATTCGATTTTCCTTTGATAAATTTTCTAAGCCAACTTCTTAGCAGACGTTCTATTTTATCAATCGAAAAGTCTTTTTATATAAAATAAAATTATCACAGAAAAACTAAAGATAAACTGTACATCGATTTCCAATTAAATATTCGCTGCAACACAAATTAACTTCACAAGATAAACTTTACTTAAATATCGGTTAAACTTTCTCTTGTATTTTTGAATAAAACTTTATCCCAATAAAAAATCTCCTGCATCAAATTTTATCATTACTTTATTCTTTGATATTTTTCCGTTAAACTATGTAATATAAGATAATTTATAATGCATACAATTACTCATCTGAATAAGATCTAAAAAATTTCTTTAGACCTTTTTTTGTTCACTCATCATTTTTATTATTATCATGAAAAATATTTATAAAAATAAAAAATTTCATTTTGTGTCTAAATTCTGCAGTATAAGATTAAATATTGACAAAAAAATGTTAATCTCAAAAAGATCTACAAACGCAATTGAATACTATTTATAAGATTCGTTAGTTGTGTAATTAATATTAGAAAATGATAATTTTTAACGATTTACTCAACAAAATACTTTGTTTAAACAAAAATAATTTAAAGTTAGGTAAAAAAATACTTATGAGCTTGTAAGTCTATGAATAAAAGTAATTATTGCCTTTCTGATTTAAAATTATTAAAACTTTACTAATTGCTGGTAAAATCTCACAGATTTGATGAGCGAAAATGGCTTAACACAAATTTGTACAAAATTAATCATTCGATTTGTCGAAATATTTTCTAATTCAATAGTGGAAAGCAACCTATTGCATGATTCACCAAAACAAATTTACTAAGCACTGTATATAATGACTAAAAAAGGTTATAAGATATATAAGACGATTCTGACTTTACTTCTAATGAGATTATGGTACGAGGGTAGTTCAATAAGTCCTTAGAAGTCACTGGGGGCTAAATCTGGTGAATACGGTGGGTGTTCGACCAATTCGAATTTTAGTTCTTCAATTTCAGCCGCTGAAACGAAGCATGTGTGAACTCGGGCGTTGTGATGAAAGAGAATTTTTTTCTCGCTAAATGTGGTCGTTTTTTTTTAATTTCTTCTTTCAGCTGCTCTAATGATGATGCATAATATTCACCAGTGATTGTTTTACCCTTTTCCAAGTAGTCAATAAGT
>NC_046660.1:46164592-46227488 GCF_010883055.1 Belonocnema kinseyi
ATCTAGTCGGGAGTGGTGCTGACTGAAAACAGATGATTTGGAGCGATTCGCGCGCCATTTGTTGGTCATTCTAAGGACTTATTGAACTACCCTCGTAATTTTTTTTTTTTTTGAAATTTCTTAAAGTTGGCAGTTTTTAACGATTGATTAAAATGTACATTAGGAATGTCAGTATTATAAGAGAATCATGTTTCAAATTGGATTTTATATATTGTGTGCCCCAGTTTCGAGGCTCTTTATGACTGAATGCACCTGCAAGAAAAAATAAATCAATTCGGTAGGTTTATGATAAGCAGCCACTATCTAAATTTTAAATTTTACGATTCAAAAGTTTTTAAATAATAAATGCTGGAAATTACTATTTTATGAAATATAATCATTTTTGCAACGTATATCTATTTATATTTGTCTAAAAAATAAAATCGCAAATTGCAAATTAATACAAAATGATTTAATTCTTTCAAAAAGTGTGCAGTTAAAAAAGTTCAAACAACTTAATTTTCTGCATATTTTAAGAAAACTTTAACTTGATCAGAATTTATTTAAAAATTAATAATTATATATTATAATGAACCTAAACAAACTTTACCTAACACAAATTTAACGTAATTTTCTGGCTCATAAGAATGTTTTTTGTAAATTTTCAAAAATGTAAATATCAATATCCATACGCAGAACAGAAGATATCATAAGATCAAACTCAAATTTTGATGACTCACTGCTGTTATGCAAATATAGCTATTACCCACTTTTAAAATCAGACACTCGAAAACCTAGATCTAGATCTCATAATAAAAACATTAAACTAGAAGGGAAAATTGTTAATTAAATGTACCTTGACGAGCCCTCGCGGGTGTATACTTGAAATAAATTGAAGAAAAAAATTATATAAAATACAAAGACATTATTTTATTTCATTGCTTACATTTAAAATTTTGTCAGATATTTATACACTCCCCCCCCCCCTTACCCCCAAAGAAACATACTAATTACCCCTATCGTCTGCAACCGGATTTTTATTAGAGGTGCTCGCATTTCTTTGGACGTTTAGCAAAGGAAGAGGAAAACTGCAGAAAACCTTTCCCGAACGCAGTTACCGAAATTTAGTTCTTGGTATACACCCTATTTACTTGACGAATGTTTCTTGCCTGTGCAGGTCTAGCTTCGACACATCTCCATCTGCCAGTTTTATTTTTCTGAATGCATTTAGCTAAAAGAAAAATTCCGAATACAAGATGATAGTAGTAAATACAATTTCTTATTTATTTTCGTACATATTTTCAAGAAATATAGATTCTTACCTGATCTTCGGTAATAGAATTTAAAGAATCATCTATGAACCAAGTCACAGATTCTGAGCAAAATCGATATTCTAGAGAGCCTTCGTAAAATGCCAATGGTAGCACAATATACTTAGAATACTTGCTAAGGGAGTCGGGGGTATCTCTGTTGTTGAATTTGGAGATTGTACCTGATGTAATTTTTTTTCCAGATTGTACAACAATTCTATGAGCATATCAATTCCAATCTGAAAATTTAAGGATGAGACAATAATATGATTTTACGTGAAGATAAACTCTGAGGAGAAATTATTACAAAAAAGCACAACAAACTAAAATCTTTTATATAGAAACCTAAAAATGAACTCAATGCATTACAGCAAAAACTACACGAAAGTAAAACTTCAATATATTATTCGAGAGAACGTATAAAACGTTTATTGTTGTATTTTACGTTAGATTTAATTTTCGACAATAATTGATCAACAAGCACAACAACAATAATGAGAGGGAATTGTTTTAGAGATGAAAAGTTGTTCTCTTACAATAAAAATCTTTAATGAACAAAAAAATATTTGTGTTTTGCTCTTTTTTAAATATATATTTAAAAATTACTTTCAGAGCTTTTTTATAAACATATATTTTTCCAAATCATCAAACTTGAGTTGAAACGTAGAAGTATTTTTTGTAATAGCAACCATTTGCACACATTAGCTAAAAATAATCTAATTATTGCAATATTGTAAATATATGTCAATCTAGGTCAAAACAGAATAAGTTTTTGGCTATAAAACCTTTCTATACCTATAGATTCCTGTAATTGTAAATTCTTGTACAGGTATTTTTTGTAAACTCTTGTTGTATATTGAAACTATAATAAAATCCAACTATATAAAAATCTAATAAATTCGATCAAATAATAAACAAAAGACAATATCACTCTTAACACAGTTTGTTAATATTAATACTTTTGTGAAATCTTGTATTTTTTGGTGACGGTTTATAATTTTCTACAATAATTTAAGTACAATGAAAAGTTTTTTTTTAAGTCAAACGCTTATATTTAATTTTTTTAAATAATATTATTTTTCATAAAGACTAGTGAGCTTTTACAACATAGTAACAAAAATTATCCAAATTTTGAAATTGCATTGATTTGTACTTTACAGATCTTTTCTTTTAACTATTCTAAAAGAATGTTGTATATTTTTCTACACGTTCTAACAGATAAATACAATTTTTGTAATTTTATACATTCTTGAAACAATTTTTAAGGGATTGCAAAAAATTTGGGTGATTTTCGGAAATTTTTTTAAATTCAAAGAAATTTTTTAAATCTTCAACAATTTTCCAAGAATCAAAATAGATTTTAAAGGATTTGGAATATCTTAAAATATTTGTGATAGATTACAGTAATTTACAGGGATTCCGATTCACTTTGAAAATATACGCTATTTTGGGAAATTACAATAAATTTTCGAAAAACTCTGAAAAAACTCCAGAGGATTTCCCAGGATTAGAAATATTTTAGTATACTTATCAAAATTCCGAACAATTTTCAAAAGTCGTAAAAAAAATGTCAAGGATTAAAAAAAAGTATAAATTTCACGGAAAAATGTGCAATTATCTTTCCTGAATTATTTCTATAATCGAGGATAAGAGAGAAACTCAAACAAATGTCATAGATCTTATATAACTCTCAGGATTTAATGTAAAACAAATGTGGAATAACTCTACAAGAGTTCTGTAAATTTCATATTAAACTCTAATTTAAAAATTTAAATAAAATTTATGCAAAAACGTTGGAAATTTTCGTAAAAATCAAATTTAAGGTATTGAGAGTTTGTGATCAGATAATTATCAGGTCTTGATATCTCAATTCTGTTAAATTTATAGCAAAAGTTTTGTAAACATGATGAAAAATCTCATAAAAATTCGATTCGAGATATCGAGTGTTTGTTCTATAAAATAAAATATAAAAAGTGTTTGATCTATAAAAAGTTCTATAAAATGTACCTGCAAGTCCCTACTGTGCAAAAATAACGAAATTCGCCGCGTCCCTCGCCCCGGCCAAAGCGTTTGTTTAATGTTTAACCGTTTTAACGTGCGAAGTTTATTAGTGAGGTATATTAATGATAGTATTCAATCGGATTCACGAAGGCGAAATATCTTGTTATTTAGAGGAATTACGATGATACCTATTTTTCTGATTCTCAAACAGAATTTTTTCTAAAAAGTTATGCATATTTGACTCTTGTGCATTGTTTAAAAAAACGCAGAATTTTTTTCTTTAAACCTCTATAACTTTCGGTCTAATTGATATATTAATTACACCGGCACACAAAAAAAATGTCTGTTCAATAGATTACACTAGCATATCTATTTGTTTTTAGGGTCGCTGAATTCAAATTCGGTGTCCAAATAACATAATTGGCTCGTATTTTTCTGAAAAACGAAAAAATAGACGTAAAATCGACAAAAACAGCGATTTTTCAGGTATATTTTTACAACAAAAAAATATATTTACTCGCCCGGTGAACTTAACTAACATATTTATATGTCTTTTGGGTCGCTGGATTCGAATCTAAGTACCAAATAACCAATTAGGCTCATACTTTTTCGAAAATCGCAAAAATAAACGTAAAATCGGCGAACACAGGGACTTTTCTTGTATATTTTTGCAACAAAAAAATTTTTCATGCCCGGTGGTCTAAATCAGCATATCCTTATGTTTTTGAAGACGCTGAATCCGCATCCGGGGTTAAAATAACCCAATTGGCTCATATTTGATCAAAAAATGCAAAAATAGAGGTAAATTCGACGAAAACAGCGGTTTTTCGTGCATATTTTCGCAAAAAAAACATATCTTCATCTCCGGTGGACTTACCCATCACTGATTCTGAATCCGGGATTCAAATAACCCGCTTGGCTCATATTTTATCGAAAAAGGCAAAATTAGACATAAGATCGACGAAAACCTTTAAACCTTTACCTTCCTCGACTGGGATTGTCGTTCACTGTAGATTCCCTTAGCGTCTCACGTTTCGGGGTTTTTAATTTGCGTTAGTCCCCTTGAGACTTTTACCCAGGAACAACGACGTGGACGCAGTAACTTCTATTCCCTTTGGGGTGCTTTTACACTGTGCGACTTCTTGCATCTCACGCTTATAGGTTACAGCTTATTGCTTTTAGATTATAACTTATAGCTTATCTTTTATTTTTCTTTATATCGCTTGTATCGAACCCTTTTGTCATTAAAAGACCTACGTAGTAGGTTTCACTTTCGTTTGGTACCTTGATTGACGTGATCTCGTTTTAAACTCCAACAGTAGTCAGCCATCATGTTGATATCCCAACATCCCTGATATCGCCTCTCCATCTCTTTTGTATCCTAGTGGAAACGTTCGCCTTGCTCTTCACTAAAGTCTCCCAGGTTGTCTGGAAACTTATTTATATGCGAATGAAGAAAATGTAGCTTCAAATTCATAAGGCAGCCTAGTTTGCCAAAGTTTGTTACCATTTCTGAAACAACAGTTTGATAGTCTGGACATTTCTTATTACCTAAAAAGTTTTTTACAACATTTTTAAAACTAAGCCAGGCATCTTTTTCAGTGTCAGACATTTCTGTAATGAATTCTGGATCCTGCAACATTTTTCTTTTCTGCGGTCCATCGAAGATCCCCTCTTTTGATTTTGCTTCGAAAAGTTGTGGAAATTGATCTTCCGAATACGCATAGCAATCGCCATCCTTGTCAAGCGCTTTAAAACTGTTTCATAAGACCCAGCTTTATATGACGGGGTGGAATCAAAACTTCTTTTGGGTCAACTAGAGGATCTTCAATTATATTTTTTTGTCCTTGCTCAAACGATGTTCTTTTTGGCTATCTTTTTTTTTTGTAATGAAGAACGTGATCTCGGCTGTCCCATAAGCACAAGTAACAAGTTGTTTTTATATACCCTGATAACAATTCAAAGAATTTTGAGATCCTCGCAAATTTTTCACTTATAAGTTGACTAATTAATTTTTTCCAGGAAAAGTTTTAAGTTACTGTAATGCTCTTTCAGTTCCGTAGAATGTGCGATTGGAATTGGAACGTAAATATTAGTATTATGTAACAACACTACTTTTAGACTGCGCTTAGAAGAGTCAATGCATAGCCGCCAATTTTCCGGTTTATACAGTCCAGGTTCCATTTTTTCCATTAATCCGTCAATGTTTTTACAATAGAATGATTTTCCATGATCATTTTCTTCAGAAGTAAAAAACTGTCTTCTTCTTTTTCAAAACGGAAGCAAGATACTCTGAAGCATCTTTAGGGAGACCGAGATCTCGCGATAAATGATTCAATTCTTTAGACCTTAATAACTTAGGAACTTTATTCTTTTCATTGTCTGGTATGTACCCTTCTGTATTAATATCAATGCGTTCATCATCATCCTCGTCATTACCATATTCTGAAATGTCACTTTCATCACGATAAACATCGAAATCTTCATCAGTACTTTTATTTTCTTCTACTTCAGTCGTCTGTGTGTCAAGTGACAAATTTTTTGCGTTTTTTGTAACATTGTTATTTTCAACAGATTCAGTGACGCTAGGTACATCAGAATATTCTATAGCACTTTTCTTTTTTCTATTGATTCTTGTCAGGTTTGTCATACAAAAGAGGCATTCCTCTTTCCGAAGAGGTTTTCTCCATATCTTAGGTTCTTGAATTTTAAGGGTTTTCTTATTTCCTTCTCTGTCTTTTAATCGAGTGAATTCCTAATAAATAGCACTGCAAATTTTATGAAGAACCCAATTTTCATTTTGGTTTTGAACTTCCATAACAAAATAGCTTTTATAAATTGTTTTATGCCATCGCTGATTGCTCTTCAATTTTCTAAAACCTCAACAATTATTCGCTATAGTGGAAGTGAATAAATTGAAATTGAAACAGCGCTAAGAAGAAATGATCTGTTTTGCTTTGGGGGCTTATAGTAATAGTATAAGTATAGTACAGTAAACTACTGATTTAAAAACACAAAAAAAGAAACTGATAATGGTTTTTAAAGCTGTGCTGAAGTCACATTAAGAAGCACGCTTAAAGAGATTGTCAACACTATCCTCTTCACAAACGTGAAGTTCGAGCGCGATCTTTCATTTGTTTGTTTCACAGTCATTTGTTTTGACGTGAAGTTCAAGCTGGAACTGTCATTTGTTTCGTTCACAGTCATTTGTTTTGTTCGATTTTACCCCTATTTTTGCGTTTTTCGAAAAAATATGAGCCAACTCGGTTATTTGAACCCTGGATTCGGATTCAGCTACCCAAAAAACATATAGATATGCTGGTTAAGTCCACCGGACAGGAAAATATTTTTTTTTTGCAAAAATATACACGAAGAATCGCTGTTTCCGTCAACTTTGCATCTATTTTTGCGTTTTCCGATAAAATATGAGCCAACTGGGTTATTTGAACGCAGGATTCAGAATCAGTGACCCCAAAAACATAAGGATATACTGGATAAGTCCACCGGGGATAAAGATATATTTTTTTGCAAAAATATCCATGAAAAACCGCTGTTTTCGTCGATTTTACCCCTATTTTGCATTTTTCGATCAAATATGTGCCAGCTGGATTATTTTGACACCGGATTCGGATTCAGTGACCCCAAAAACCCTAAGGATGTGGCTGAGTTAGACCACCGGGCATGAAAAATTTTTTTGTTGAAAAAGTATACAAGAAAAATCGGTGTTTTTTTCGATTTTACGTCTATTTTTTCATTTTTCAGAAAAATACGAGCCAACTCGGTTATTTGGACACCGGATTCGAATTTAGCTACCGGTGCCGGTGTTACTTTCTCTTTGGTTCTAATATCGTTCATCGTCTTATTTCAAAATTCACCGGAAAATTGAAAAAATTTCAAAATTAACAATATAGCAGCGGTTTTTCTGAAAAAAACTAAAAATTGATTTTCTCAAAAACCCACTTTTAAATTT
Source organism: Belonocnema kinseyi (assembly GCF_010883055.1). Taxonomy (NCBI): domain Eukaryota; kingdom Metazoa; phylum Arthropoda; class Insecta; order Hymenoptera; family Cynipidae; genus Belonocnema; species Belonocnema kinseyi. The sequence continues at coordinate 46,171,853 of NC_046660.1, forward strand.
TTTGTCAATGTTTTTTTGAACTTGTACTTTTATAATGAAGATATCTTGTAAGTTTAATGCTTGCTGAATAACTTTTGTAGCCAAGAGAATTCTTTTTTGTTACCATAGAATTTTCTACTTTTTCTTGGAAACACTGATAGATACAAAAATATTAAGACATAAGTTTGCACGTCTGAGAAAGATCTATGAAAACCATCTCTAGTTCTTTTGCGATATTTTTCATAGTTCACGAAAAAATTCAAAAACTAAATTTTTAGGGAAAAAAAATCTCCCGGTCTCAAAAATGGTTAATCCCGCATGATGCTGCTAAGACGCCTTTCTTTTATTACTAGAAACTTTAAAAAAATATTTATAAAAATATAAAAAGTAGAGTTTTTAAGAAAATCTTTTTAATTATTCTCTTCAAATTTTGAAAATATGAAAAAAGTATAATTTCCCCTAAAAAGCAACATATTTCGCCCTCTATATATTCACCAATATTCTGAAATATTCCTCAATTTCCCCTTGCGCTCTACAAGTCTGTAATGATCCAAAAATTATTTTCTATGATTTTTATAAGTTTTAAGACATTTTAAAATTATTTCAAAATAATTCAATGGGATTTAAAAATTCTTTTTATCATTAAAGATTAAACTTTATAAATGAATTTCAAAATATTCCAAGTAATTTTAAAGAAGTCTAAAAGATTTAAAAAGAATTACAAAAAGTACAAGAATATTGAAGAGATTTCAAAGACTTCAAAATAGTTTTTATGAGTCCAAGCGATTTTGAGTGATTTTATGGAATTTTATGGCATTTCAATGGATTTAATATGATTTAAAAAATGGATAAAGGAATTTAAAATCTTACAGGGCATTTTAAATGATTTAAACGTAAATTCAAAACAAGTTTAAGGATTTTCATGTAATTTAAAAATATTTTCAAGTATTTAAACATTCTTTCAGGAATTTCAAGAGATTTAACAGGAGTTATTTGACTTAAAAAATTTTTAAGTTTATAAACGAATTTCAAAATATTTCAAAATATTTAAAAGACTTTAATATACTTTTATTATACTTAGGGGATTTTAAATAATTTTAAAGAATCTTAAAGGGATTTCGGTAGAATTTAAATTAGTTTTAAGATTTTAAAGCAATTTAAAAATATAAATAATGTTCTTGAATTCTTTAGAGTCTGATAAATCTCTTGAAATCTTTGGAAATCCTTTGAAATCTATTAAATTTCTCAATATGTATATGCGTATATATATTAAAAATTTGTCATAAGGACAACCGCAGGATTTCACCGGGAGCGGGTGCTAATCTGAAAAATTGCACCCGCTCCCAGCGAAATCGCGGTAATATTTCAGCCACAACCACGTCTCACGACCGTGAGATAGGTGGTTACCATTTGTAACGGAATCAATACGACGATCCGGCTAAAGTTTCGTGCGCCCTGAAAACACGCAGCGATCCAAGGACTACCGCTTTCTGCATTTTTCCCGCAAGTATTTTAGCATATTTCTGACACGCAGGGATGCTTTTCAGACTTGGCACCTCCAAGAGCGCCGATGATAAGGACGATTAGTTTAACAGAATCTTACGGGTACAATCGTTACAACTCCCTTAGAAGGTCTCTATACCTCTCCTTCTTTTCATGCTCCTTGGCTATAATGTTTTTGTCAGCTAGTGCCGAAAATTCGATAAGGAGCATGGTTCGCTTCTCGAAGTCAACAAGAACCATGTCTGGCCACGAGTGTGCAACAGAAACAATTGTCGAGAATATAAAGTACCAGTATATGCGGCACTTCCCATTCTAGACAATTGACTTGATTTCCCTAGGAGCATATATATATATATATATATACTTATTGAAAAAAGTATTTAAACTATTTAATATGCACTTCTTATCCTTAGCCAAAAAGAAATATATAAAATTTATTATCGAAGGCTTTGTGAGTGTTAGCGACACTAAAAATATCAAGAAAGCATTTTTAACTTACTTCTCAGGTAGAGATTTTGAATCATCAGCTTTTTCCACAGTCCACTTTTTTTCATGCGATTAAAATAATTATTATGATCTTCAGCAATGCTTTTATTAATTACTTACTTAATTTAAATTTGTGAAAATTTTGCGAATGGACTTATGAACTGAATTTTTGACTAGTAAAAGAGTAATATTTTGTCATTTCGCGAGAGGAATTAGTGTTGTTTAATAATTGAAAAATACTAAATTAAAAATGAAATACTCATTCTTTAAAGTAAGATTTTTAGTCAAATTTTTTAAGTAAGCAATTGTGTTTTTAACCCAAAAATTATTAATTTATTTATACCAAAATAAATAAATTTTCAAACTAAAAAGACGAATTTAAAAAAAATAGTTTTGATCCAAATTCGGACTTTCTGCCAACGTAATTAAATTTCTACCAAAATACATTAGTTTTTAACTAAATGGTTTAAATTTCGTGTAGAAAATATTAATTTGTAACAGGAAAGTTAATTTTGAATGAAATAGTTCAATCGTCTACTATTTTCAAATCAAAGAGATGGATTTTGAATAAAACCGTTAAATTTCCGCCAAAAAAATTGAATTTTATACCAATTTGGAATTTTCTACCAAAATAGTAAAATTTTGAACCAAATGCATGATTTTTGAAACAAATGGTTGAACCTACATATAGATAATATTCATTTATAACATAAAATTTAATTTTTAATCAGGCAGTTGAATTTTTACAATTTTTAATGCGAAAAGGCTAACTTTGAATCAAGCATTTAATTTTCTAAACAAAAAGAATAATTTTTAAACAAATGGTTTAATTTGATTACCGAAAATATTATTTTTCATGGAAAGCAAATTTTAAATGTTTAAATTATAAGTTTAAATATTACGAAATTAAAAAACTTCTGTGACAGAGTTTGCTCTTGCGTTTAATCGAATTTCGTCATTTTTCTGTATCATTATTTTTAACGTTTATAAACGTAGTTGAATGAGTACATTCAGCACTTCATTTATACACTTAGGTTTCTTATATTCTTCGATTAAAGTTAAACATGAGTAATTAGTTAAATTTTCTTAATCTAGATGTAGAGAGTTCACCGGTAAATATTTTTTGGAACCAGAAGAAAACCGGAGAATGACCAAGAAGTTTTTCGTAAAGTTTTAATGGTCATCCTGAAATATTTTGAAATATATATATTTTCCTTAGGTATTTTTTATATGAGGCTGAATATTTGTTAAAACTAGTATAGCTCTAATAATAATATTATTCCAAAATAAAAATATTACATTAATTGTAGTAAATAATAAAATAAGAACTCATTTGCGTGTAAGTATACTTTTAAGAAATTCAGATTTTATTCAGTGTTTCTGACACATAGATTACATAATTAAACTTTAAACAAGTAAAAGATTCCGAACAAAGTTGATAGTCTTCACAGCTTTCGTAACGTGTGAATGGCAACATTTGATCTTTAAATCATAAAAAGCTTGCCTAATTCTGTGTTAACAAAAACTAAAGAAAAAGTATTTGTATGTCTTCTTAAAAAGGCCGTGTAGTTATCATAGATTTTAAAGTCTAAACTTAAAAATTGTTTGAAAATGATTCTAAATTATTTATTGTGTTCAGGATTAGAAAGGTTGAAAGAAAAGGATGTCCAAATGTCAACTTACACATTCGATTTTTGTTGTTTCTTTTGATCTAAAAATGAACCAAGTGAACAGATAAAAAAAACGAATAATATTTAGAGGTCGCTTATCTCAAAGTTGACTATTTCCACACAAAAATCAATTTTTTTCGAAAGCTGTCAATCATAGAGCAAAACATTATTTTCATGATCATGAAAAGAAAATACATACAAGTCAAGGTTAGTAAGAAAGTAATCTTACATGTTTATGTGAATGGCTTCCCAAGAATATAAAAATAATTTATATTTGTTATACAGATATATTCTAATATGTCGAATAGTTAATTCATGTTTTTAATAACAAATTTATGCGCATATTCTCTATAAATATTTATAACTAAATGAAAAAATCTGCCCGCTACGCGAGCACATGCTATTCGCGCGCTACGCGCGCGACTCGCACGTTAGAGCGTGCCTCGGGCGCGCGACTGTAATTTTGTGATTGTGAATTCTCTTTTGTTAAGAGAGTTTATCTCTTATAACCATTTATTTCCATTGAATTACAAAGACGAACTTATATTGTACAAAACATTTAATTTGAAAAGAAATTTCTTGAAAAATTGATTGAAAATAATTATTTATAAGTTTTGAATAATTTGTATGTATTTTTGTGGGAATTCATATAATGATATAGCCTATAAATACATGAATTGTCACGCCTGTATTATTGTAGTTATGTTTCTTTTCTTTCTTTTTTTTTTACTTGAAGCATCATTTTGCCACGCCTGAATCAAAAAGAACGATATTCTGAGATGAAATTTACTTTTTAGGAAAATTAAAGTATAATCATTATTATATTCTGCAATTAACTTCTATATATTAAACTGCTGAAATATTATATGGTATTTAAAAAAATGTATCTGCGGAACAATTTTTTGTGAAACATAAGTCAGTCTTTGAAATTCAATGAAAATAAACTGTTATTTATCAAATATATCTGTTATTTTTTTTTCCTGTCTGAAATCAAAAGGCACACAATTTGTATACACTGGCGCATATTTTGATTATTATTTATTTAGATTACAAGATTTGTTTTCTAATGTAATTTTGAATCGCGCGCCAAGTGTGGCCAACCAGCGCTCAGCCCTAACGCAAGCGCAGTAACACAGGGTGCCAACATTGGTATTATTAGACAGACCTTTCAAAATCAAGTGTCAACGGACTGACAACTGTAATTTTTTGATGGTGAACTCTCTTTTGTTAAAGCTCTTTCGGCTTTAACGAACACATTCTCATCATGTATCTCGTGCTTCGCACTCGATTTTGTCCAAAATGTCAACTTTTCTACATTATACACAACACTTTTATATCAGATATAATACATTTTTTATGTAACTCTGCCTGGGATTGCTCATTCAAATATTGCAAAATAAAGCACAAATTGCAATTATCATGATTGGTTAAATATTTGTTTCTTATTTTGCTTCAAATTTTATTCTAAGCGGCGCTGAAACAAGTATCATTTCAATAAACTTATATCATTAAAATTCATAATATGCCTAAAAATTAAATCATACTAATTCTTATTTCCTTGTTTTTATACTTTTTTTTATTTTTAATCTTGTTTTTTACGATTAAAGAAAAACTACTGCACATCTGCTCAGGGTCTAATACAAGAACATATACAGGGTCCTATATAGGATCCTATGTCCTCTTTCGTCTTTTCTGTCCTTTTACACAAATTTAATTTTTTTATTTTTAATCTAATTTTTTACGATAAAAAGAAAGTCTACTCGTCCTATTGAAAAATTATTAATAATAAATTTATAGATCTTTTCAGGCGAACGAATTTTGTCTGTTAATTTTAGATCGTACTTGTGTCTTTTTTTCAAAAAAAAAAATCTTTTTATTTTGAATGTTATTTTTTACAACTAAAGCAAACGCGTCCTATCCAAAAATTGATTTATTACAAATTTGTAGGTCTTTTCAGGGCTCACAATTAGCTGATTCAATTTCATCGTATCCTGCATGGTTTTACCAAAAAATGGAATTTTTGGATTTTTCATTATTTTTAGTACAATCAAATTTTGAATTTTCAACTTTTCGAGCAAATCGAAAAATTTGTTATGATAATCTTGTAGGGTTTTCAAAAATCAACAGTTTTCTTTCTTTGACTTTTTTTCATATCATGCGTTGTTTGGCTTAAAATGTTCATTTTAGTTTCTTTTTTTTATTTTGAAAATGTTCTAATTCTGATAATTTTTTTTGTATAGGAAAAAGTCATGAGGATAAATTGTTTGAGTTTTTTTAGTGCCATGAATAATCGTTCATAGAATTTTGAAATCTTGAAAAAATGTGGTTTCAAAAATTTTGAAAATGCGCTCATTTGTTGAATTTTGATCCAAAATAGTTGTTTCACGAACTTGTTCTTTGTTTGTAGGCCTTACAAAAATGTGCCAGAACAGAATACAATCTGATCAATTTTTCGAAAGTTATCGTACCTACAGAATACAGACTACAGACAGACTGACAACACCTTCGAAAAAATGGTCTTTTCTGATTTAGTGGGTCTCAAAACATAGAGGTTTGATGAAAGCCGACAAAGTAAAATTTTACATAAAACCAATACCGTCTTATTAGGATGAGAATGTAAAAATTTAAGCACAATTTTAATGTCTTTTAATGAGAAGCAGTTTTTTAACCTGTCTAATTTTGCGTTATGATCAGCCATTCTCGAGAAAAATTGATTCTTCTGTCAAAAAAGACAAATTCGCGATAAACGACCTTGAAGTATTATGCGATTTATTTTTTCTTTCTGATGGTTAATTTTTAACACAAAAGCAAAAAGGCATGCGCTAGTTATACACATAGGTATGTTTTCGATTACTTATCAATTAATTATCAGTTGAATTATTAGATTATTATACCATTCTATTTTTTAAACAAATTTTGTACTTTTTGCTTCCTCACAGAGGAAGCTTTGTTATGGTAATATTTTCAACAACAAAAATTTAATTATTGAAACGTTCCCCAATTGAAAGATGTCTAATACAATGTTCTAAGCAATTGCCCGGTAATATGTGCTTGTATTGTGCGTGAATTTATGTATAGATGTGTGAATGTGTATAGATGGCTTATTTTCACCACTAATATCTTGAAACTGACCGAATGATTTTTCAAAATATTAATTGCATTTTTTCAGCACTTTAAAATATTTTTAAAATCTTTATTTTTATAGTTAAATTTTTTCCATTGACATAATTCAAAGTTGATACAAGCATGTCAAAGATTCCTTGGTTCGAGACGAATCGCAAGACCTATAATATTGAAACATTTTATTAAAGAGTAGGGAAGTTATGGTAATTTATATATTCTTCAAATTGATTTTTATAGTAAAAATTCTCTCATTCTTATCATTTAAAGTTGATGCAAGAATAGAACAGTTGTGTTAAATCGAAACGAATCGACTGACCTATAATATTAAAACCTCTTGTTGAAGAGTAAGAAAGCTTTGGTAATGTATAGTATTTGAAAACACGATTTTTTTATGGTAAATGTGTTTTCATTAACATAATTAAAAATTGATACAATAATAGAATCGATCCCTTATTAGATGCAAATCGATTGACCTGAAATATTAATACACCTTATTGAAGAGTCAAGAAGTTATGCTCATTTATAATATTTAAAAAATCTGTTTTAACCAAAAGCACTTTTTCCTTCGATATAACTTAAGGTTGACGCATGAATAGAAAAAACTTGTTGATCCAAAATTTTGAAATAATATAATTCTGACACTTTTTGTAGAAAAATCATCAAGCTGGGAAACAGATAGGGTGCGACAGAACTTCCCTTTTTCATCTCGAAAAATTACCACTTCAAATACAAGATTGGATTTGTCTGATTTTTCATTGAATTTTAGAACTTGTTTTATTCTTTTGTAATTTAATATTTTTATGATTTCCTACATCTAAATTGATCAAAATGAAAAAACTAGTTAGTCGATAATTTAAAAAATCTCGAATGCTTCCTCGATGAGGATGCAAGTACATTTGGTAATGGAAAGAAAAGTGCTCGTTAAATGAACATCATATAGTTATGAATGTGAAGTGAAAATACTTCACATAAAATTCATAGCTACTTTTTATTTTAGTCAATTAAAAAAAGGTTATTCTCGTTTTAAAACTTTTATTTTATTTTACTTTATTTTTTCCATTTTAAAGTGACGTAACTTATTTACCAATTTCACAATATTACCATCATGTTGCTACAGTAAAGTTGATAATGAGTAGTTAAATTTTTCTTGTTTAAATTTAAAGTGATTAACCAAATTCTCACAAATCTATTGAACTATTACTAAATCCAATGGAATTATATAAAATCTGATATTTTCTGAAATATTGAGGAATGTATTAGAATACCTTGAGAACTTTTAAAATCCTTTCAACGCAAATGAGATCGTCGAAAATCTTACAAAATCGCTCCAAATGTCTTAAAATTTTATAAAAGCTTGTAGGGCCTATAAGGTTGTGAAGTCATAAAGAAAAAATATAATTTGTCTTGACGCAGAATCCTATATTATTAACCAAAAGTTGAAATTTTAAAATATATAATCATTAAGGCCACTAAATTTTTGTAAAATGCGGTGCTAGGGATAGGTTTATTGCAGTTTTCTCCTCTCTTGGCCAAAAATCCAAGCAAATGCGAGCGCTTCTAATAAAAATCTGACCTTAGAAAGTAGGCCGTAGAGAGTATGGATATGGATTTTTTGTATTCAAATCTAAACAGTATTTGGCCTTTCAGATTTGAGTTTGATCGAATAATATCTTCTTTGCTGTGTATGGAATTTGAATTTTTGAGAATTTACAATAAATACATACCTACGGGCCAAAAAGTTAGGATAAATTTTCTATTGGTACAGTTTCTGGAGGTCAATCATAATATTGAATTATGAATTTCAAAAACATTCTTGTCAAGTAAAAACTTTTTGAAATACGCAGAAAACCTAATTTTTTGGATAGCGGTATCTGCACATTTCAGTGAATAAAAATGTTAACATCCTGCATAATTTTTTAATTTTTGATACAATTTTCTAGAAAAGTGAATATAAACAGATATAAATTGATAAAATAATTATATATGATTAAACAATAATTGGTAGCTAAAATTCTTTTCAAAATTTTCAAATAATAAAATTTACAATTTAGATTGGCTTCTTGCCATAAAACTTTACAATTTAATTATTTTTCCTGCAAATGCATTCAGCCATAAAAATGCTAAAAAATAAAACAAAAATATTTAGAATTTTATGGTAAACATTAACATCCCATAAATATTGACATTTCTAAGGAACATTTTGATGAATCGATTAAATTTAACAGCATTAATAAATTTGTTTAAACGATTACCGTAGAAAATGTTGATCTCTTTAGTATTTAATGTGAACTTTTTTTATTAATAAATTCAATTTCCTTTTACTTTATATAATAAATTCTTTCACATTTTATATAATTCAGTGAAAGTAAAGCCAGCATAGTCTCGGGTATTAAGAAAAGCTACTTCTCATTGGACCTAAAAATAGCAGATGTCACAACATTTTTCAGTTCCTAACGCTTTATATTCCCCCCACATTTGTGTACAGACTTTTTAAAATTAAAAATCAAAGAATCAAGAACTGTAATTTGGTTATTGTGAATTCTCTTTTGTTAAAACTCCTTCGGATTCAACGAACACATTCTCATAACGTGTGTCGTGGTTCGCATTTATTAATGAATCGTATTTATTACATTTATTTCTGAACCTCGGACTGGAATTGTTCAACAAAATATTGCAAAATAAAGTACAAATTTTATTTATCATGGTAATTTCAGTCTTTATTCCTTTTTCGCAATGTTATTTTTTTACGATATAACCATGGGCGGATTAAGACCTTTCGGGGCCCGGAGCTAAAATAACGTTGGGGCCCCTTTAAGGCGGCTGGACTTAACATTTTACTTTCATTTAAAATTAGTTCATGATAAAAAAATTCAAAAATTTTATTGAAAAAATTTTACTAACATTTTTTTTAGGACTTTATTATTTTTGTTTATAAGCGGGTTATTTTACTGTATATTATATGTTTTTCTTGGGGAGAAGGGGGCCCCCACTAGCGTGGGGCCCGGTGCTTCAGCACCACCAAGCCCTCCCCATGATCCGGCACTGGATATAACCCTTAAGTATGCATCCTAGCATAAAACGGTTTTCAGAAAATTCGTAGATATAATTTATTTGAAAAATTTTATATAATAAAATGTTACTGTAACTTCTGCCGTTTTTCTGAAAGGTTCATTTTTGTTTCTGATGTATTTTTATTAGAAAATTTCTTAAAGTTCTGGCTCTTTTTTGGTTGTGCAACTTTTGCGTTTAATTTTTTTTTTCTTTTGTTTAATTTCTCAAAAATAAATTTCTTTATCTTTATCTTATTTTTTACGATTAAAGAAAAGCTACTCGTTCAATCTAAATAACAAATTTGTAGATTCTTTTTTCTGAACAAATTTTTTCTGTTAATTTTTTTCATACGTTGTGTCGTTTAAAAAAATGTACTTTTAATGTAATTGTTTACGATTAAAAATCTAGCGATTATATTATTTATGACGAATTTGTAGTGCTTTTTCGGGTGAGTAACAAAAATTATTAATACCAGATTTATAGATCTTTTTTTCTCAACATTAAATTTGTTATATTTAAGGTTATATTTAAAATTATCATATTATATTTAAGATTATTATTTTTCATTTTTATTATTAAGAATATATCAAAATGATTATATTTTGACAAAGTCATATCTGTTTGGTGTCAAGGGATTGATTTTTAACGTTCAGGGCTGAAGCACAAATATCGAAATACTTTTTTATTACTAAATTAGAGTGAATTACAAGAAGTGAACTAGTTTAGACAGCCAGATTTTTTAAAACAAAAAAAATCCAAAGCGGGAAAACATTTTTATTAATTAAGGGTACATCAGGAAACTTACTGGATTTATGAATTGTTTAAATATTGATTTTCGAGTTTTATCCTAAAATATAAATACAAATGATTTTTATCTTTTTCAACTAAATATAAGTGATATCTGTGAATCCAAAATATTTTTCTTATTGTACGAAAGCGTTGCAATCGCCAAACTTTCGACAGAAATATAAAGAATGAATTTTGTTTAATTTAAAAATATTCCCGTTTACCTGCTTTTCAAATAAAGATAGACTGGAAAATCTTAAGTTAATAAACAGAGCAGAAGTAAAAATAGGAAAATGTCTAGAGCTAGTAACATAAAAGATTTTATCATTAAAACGAAGTCTCTAATTTAAAAACATTGCCTTCTGATTGTTTAAGCAAAGTTAAGAAAAACATAAATTCCCTACAATCTAATTACAGGGAATTAGTGGGCTTTAAATTAATTATACATATATTCAGGGTTTTCATGAACTGCATATTTATCATTTTTCATATAAAATTGCAATTATTGAGCAAACTTTGTCAAAGTTGTTTGCCCTGTATGAAGATAAACCTGCAATTCTAAAGAAGTTTATTTATACTTTCTAGCTACTTTTCTGACCTTAAATATACTTGATTACCTCTCTGATTTAAAATGGTTAAAACTGAACTAATTACTGGTGAAACCTTACAGATTTAATCAGCGAAAAAAAGCCAAAAAAAATGGTAGGAAATTAATAATTCGATTTGTACTTAGGACTATATATTAAAATTGAAAAATGTTACGAATAATAAGATATATAAGACCCTTCTGGTTTGACTTCCACTGAATTTATGGTAATTGTTTTTAAATTTTTTTAAAGTTAGCAGGTTTCTTCGACTCATTAAAATGTACGTTAAGCATGCCAATATATGGCAAATTAATTTTTCCAGTTACATTGTGAATATTTTTCGCCCGAGTTTGTAGTCTCTTTAGAACTGAATGCATCCACAAAAAAAGATAAATAAATCTTGAAACTTTAGGACAAGAAAAAGAATCAGAAGTTTTGTGGTTCATTTCCCAATGGAGTGAAGATGGAGTAGGATCTTTTTTTCAAGAAATAATTTTAATAAGAAAAAGAAAACAATTATTTATGCAACCCAAGACCTTATTTTATTTTATTGCTTAGAATTACAATTTTTCAGATATTTATACATTAAAAACCCATAAACCTACTATCTACAGAAAACCTTCCCGAGCGCACTTGGTTACAGAGATTTAGTACTTAGTATACACCCTCTTAACTTCACGATCGTTTAACGCCTGTGCAGGTCTAACATTTGATACGTCATCATTTGCCAACTTTATTTTCCTGAATGCATTTAGCTGAAAGAATAAGTAAGAATACAAAATACTAGTAGTGAGTAAAAATTGTCATTCATATTCGTTCATTTTTTTAAGGAATACAGATGCTCACCTGGTCGCCACTAACAGAATTTTCAGAATCATTTATAAACCAAATCACAGATTCCGAGCAAGGTGGATATTCTAGAGAGCCTTCGTAAAATGCCAATGGTGGCACATTATTACTTAGAATATTTACTAAGGCAGTCGAGGTTATCTCTGCTGTCGAATTTGGAGATTGCACCTTATCTAATATTCCTTCCAGGCTGTCCAACAAATCTACGGGCATATCCATTCCGACCTGAAATTTTAAGGATATGTCAATGATAAATGATTTAGTGTGAAGATAAGCCCTGACGAAAACCTTTTACACTAAATTACAACAAACTAAATCCTTTGCTTATGTTACCTAAAAATAAATTAATAGAACGTATATTGTTTTATTTTACGGCAGTTTTAATTTTGAAAGGAATTTATAAAAAAGCACAACTACAAGAATCTGATGGAATTGTTTTGCAAATTAAAAGTTGTTCTGTCTCGATCGAGGATGACAAATATTTAGAACAATACAATGAGATAATTTTACATTAGGACATGCAAATGTCTATTCCGAAAAAGCTTCCATGTTTAAGGCTGTTGGAACGGGTTGCACAAAAATGGCAAAATCTACGAATGCTCAAAACATACCAACGACATAGCATAGCAGCTGCTTGATTTAAGCAGGAAGCCGACTAACAGCTGTTGCCGCTGTTAGCCCAGTCGTACTTGATCGTACTAACAAAAATGCCCTATCGGTGAAAGTCGAATCTGGCTTGACGGGAATTTTAAATTATAATATAAACTGCAGCCTGTATTTTACTTTTTGTAATTATTTATTGACAATTCTTACTTGGCCTCGGAATAGGAAACCTTATTAATACGATTCTACATAATTCGTCATTTGTATATGTGTTTTGCAAGTTACAACACAACAAGATATGAAAGATTCAATAAATTATTTGTTTTAATTAAAAAATTATTATCAATTATTATAAGAAAGTTCAGAGCGACATCCTTTTATCACTTGCCACGCTTTTCCTATTTCGAGACCAAGTAAGGCATGTCAATAAACAATTACAAAAAGAAAAAATAAGTTTTATTTTTAATTATAATTTAAATTTTTCGCCGAGACAGATGCGAGTTTTACCAACAGTATATTTTTCGTACCAGGATAAAATACGACTGAGCTATCAGCGCCTTACAGCTGTTAGTCGGCTTCCTACTCAATTCAGATCGTTGCTACACCACTTCACTCTTATTTTTTAGCAATAACCGGTTTTTTTAAACCAGATACTAGGCGCTCCTAACGCCACAGCGAAACCCCTTTCGGGGTCTAGAAAATGTTCAAAGTGCATTTTTAAAACCTCAAATCTGAATGATCGGCGGCCGTTGGTAAGTTTTGAGTGTTTCATACATTTCGCCATTGTTGAGCACCCCGTTTCAAACAGCCCTAATCGTTAAGGGAATGATACAATAGTAAAAGATAATAATCTTTATTAAAAACGAAATACTTTTTCACAGAGCGCGCATCGAAAGTTCTACTTTCGTTGCCTCTTGAGCGGGTCGAAAGTAGTGTTTTCAACCCTAGACTAAAAAGTTGAAACAGGCGACTGTGAATCACTTAAGGGGCAACCAAGGTTGAAAATTTCAATAGGCTTCTTATGGAAAATATCGTATAAAGCTAAGGGGGAACTTTTTTAAATATATATTTAGACATTACCTAATTCACTCAGAGAAATGTTCCCTTGTATCAAAAATATAGATTTTTACACACATTGGATTCCCTCTTAAATTTGAGGTTAAGAGGATTGTCATTTGATATCGAAAATAATGTTTTGCGACACGCACTAACAATATGCAACAAACTTGATTGAATCTAACAGCCAAATAATTCTGTTTGTGTAACAAATATTTTCACGTTATTCAAACCAAAATACGCAAACGCTTATATTTAGTAAAAGTAAAATACTATCGTTTTCTATAACAGCTAGTGAGTTTTTACAACATAGTACAAAAACTTATTGATACAAAATTATAAAGGAATTTAAATTGCATAAAATGGTACCTCACAGTTTTTCATAACATTCCGCAACAATACAATTTTAGAAATTTTATACTTTCTGGAAACAGCTTTTTCCTCTGGGGAATTAAGAAATTCAAGATTTCCCATATATCAAGTTTTTACCAAAGATTTAGAATTTTTTAAAACAGTTCCAGGAATTTTCAATCGATTTTAATAATTTCAAGGGATTTCAAAGAATGTTGAGGATTTTCAGTTTTTTTCTTAAGTTCAAATAAATTTTTAATAAATTTAAAAAATTTCCAGGAATCTTGAAAGATTTTAAAGGAATTGAAATATCATAGAAAATTTTTGATCAATAAATTACAATAATTTGAAGTGATTCTGATGGATTTAAAGATTGTAGAGTAGTTTTGAAGATTCCAATAAGTTTTTGTAAACTTTAAAAAGTCCCAGAAGATTTTTAAGGATTTTAAATAAATAATAAATAACCACTTATTGTAAGAAATTATTTAAACTAATTAAGATGCACTTCTTACCGTGAGCTAGACTTTAAATACTGCAAGACCGTCCTTTTGTGATCGAGCTTTTTTAAATGATTTCAATTTTTTCCTATAAAAAAACAAGTCCATCTCCATATCCACCAAACTGAACAAAAATAAATATAAGAAATTTTATATTGATGTCGTTTTCAGAGTTAGGAACAATAAAAATATTTTAAAAACAATTATGACTTACTACCAGGGTTTAACCTCAGGATCATCAGCTACTTCCACAACCCACTTTTTATTCGTATAGTTAAAATAAAAATTACTGTTATTATTATCATTTCCAGTAATGCATCTATGAATTACTCAATAAATTTAAATTAATGGAAATTTTACGAATTGACTTATCATTTCGCGAATGGAATCAGTGTTGGTAAATTACTTTTTTTAATAACAAATATGCTAATTCAAATAAACTTAATTTAAAAAATCTCATTAGTTAAAGTAAGATTTTCCAGTTACATTTTTAAAAAATAAAACAGTATAATATCCAACAAAAAAGTTAATTTTCAAGCAAAATAGAACTTTCTAACAAAATAGTTAAATTTGTATACAAATGCATGAGTTTTTAAACAAAACTTCGAACTCTCATATCGTAAATATTGATTTCCAACAAAATAGATGATTTTTCTAGCAAAATATTTTAATTTTCCACCCTGCAAGAAAAACGAATTTGAAACAAAATAGTACAAAAATGTTTAATGAAAGGAATGAGTTTTTAACTTAACTTAACGACATTAATTTTCTACTCTTAACTTATCCATAAACCTTGCCTACTGGAAGATAATGAAAAAACACAAATCAGCTTTAAAATAGCTAAAATTAAAGTTTCAAGTTACTGCGAAAAACGTAACTAAGTTAGGTTACAAGGTACTTTTTCAAAAATTAACAAAGTTACTTTAAAGTTTAAAAACGACGTAAATTTTTAGTGAATTAGTTCAATG
The DNA here is from genome assembly GCF_010883055.1 of Belonocnema kinseyi. NCBI lineage: Eukaryota > Metazoa > Arthropoda > Insecta > Hymenoptera > Cynipidae > Belonocnema > Belonocnema kinseyi. Next base: position 46,187,362 of record NC_046660.1, read on the forward strand.
CAATAAGTTACTACACAACTGTAAATGCAGTGATGAATTAACAAAATTTCACAATTTCACATCTGGAGGATTATGCAAAATTCACAAATTCATTTCACCTACGAGAGCCTTTAGTAAAAATATTTACTAATTCTTTAGTAATTTCGATCATTAAACAATTTGTGAACTTTCTGTAACAATTTTTTTTTAATAAAGTCTATATTTCGTTAAACTTTTTTAACCTTGAATAAGTGAAGTAAAATAGGTGTGTAAATAATTCAAGTGCTTCCACATAGCTTACCACATGTTTACAAGTTTCACATAATTGCATTCTCATTTGAGTCAATAAAGTTTTGAATGCTATAATTCCGCGTTTCTTTAAAAACTTTTTTATTTTATTTCTTCTTCAAATTCAAGAAGTAAAATATGAATAATATAATCAGCGAAATTTCATTAATTTAGATTCAGAATTAATTTAAAAATTTTTGAACATTTACCTCTTTTTTAGCCCAATGAAATGTGATTTTTTCAAATATGTAATTCTCGTGTAGAGGACCGCCAGTAACCCTTGGATGTTCTTTAGGCCAATTAGCTTTTATTTCCACTGTATTATAAAAAAGTGAAAAATGTATCAGATGAAATAAAGCAGAATTAAATTCATAAATTAAAATAATTAATGCGTAATACCAGTATGACCAGTATTCCTTATGGTCATTTTTTTGGGTACTTTATCACAGTCTGTAAATGTCAGGTTTTGTTTAATTATTGGAAAATCAGACGCATCATTGTGCTTTAAATATATGGGAGATTGATTTTTTCCTTTACATGCTGCATATTTCTTTCCCCAGTTTTTAGCATCTTTATAACTGAAAGCATCTGCAAAGAATTTTTTAAACTTAATTGCAAGAAGCCATTACCTAAAATGCAACTTCTATTATTTGGATAATTTGTTAAGAATTAATTCTGCTTATTATTTATTGATAATATATAATCTTTATGATTTGTAGCAATTGATTTTTTAAGAAAAAAAAACATCAGAAATTACAAAAACTTAAGTCCACATTTTTTATTTGTTCACAAAAATATCATTAAATGTATTTAAGAACTTTTTCAAAATGTTACTTACTTGCTCGTAAAATGTGAATGAAAAGAATAGACACTATCAGATGTACCTGGATCATTTTAAAATCTTGCGGATTATAAAATCATATATAAAAATTATTAAAAATTTATTTTTAAATTTAAATTTAGACTCTTACCTATATCTTGATTCGTTTGAAGATCCAGCGGTGAGGTGCATAAATTGTAACATCTACTATTGAAATGCTGATACGAGAGAGGAAGAATTTACTGTGGAAAAAACGATTTCATATAGGCCAAGATTGTTATCTCTTATCTTGTTTTCTCAAAGTTTCTTATACACGTAATTGTGCCCTGAATTTAGTTTCACATAAGTTTTTGAAGTTAATCGCATTTAAAATTGAGTGATATCATGAGTAGAGCCCACGGAATTTTTAAGTGGGGTAGCACAAACACACCGTCTTGCCCCCCACCCCTCCCAGAGGAAAAACTTACATTGACTTCGACCTTCACACTCTTCATGAAAAACTCTTCCCACTTTGTAAATTTTTCAATAAAATATAACTATTTTTAATTTAATAATATTTTGTAGTAGAAGACTTCCTGAAATAATGATTCTGTTTTTATGATGTACGGTTTTAAATCAGAGAATAAGCAGCGTTAATAATCAACAACACAAAAAAAGTTTGCGCAACCAAAAAACCGACCTGCATAGTCTTGCATTATTAGTCTAGAATAAATGAAATCCAAAATTTTCTAATTCTCTGCTTACCAGTTTTTTTTATTCGACCTTGAATTTTTAGTCGAGGCTGAATTTTTTAAAATTGGCCTTAGCATTTGAAATTGTTTTTTTCAAACTGTAGATTTAATCTTTTCCTAGCTTTCCTATTAAAAGATTATTTCTAGAGCTTAAGTGGCAAACAAAATTTTGTTGCAAAAGTTAATCACAAGAAAATTATGACGTTTCAATATGACTTACATTTTTCTCTTAAACGACTAAAAGAATATTAACAACTGTGACGTAAAAATTTTTAATTATGAATGTCTATTATAAAAATATACTTTTGAGTTTACAAAAATGGATTTGAAAATAAAAATCTCATTGTTTATAAACATTTTTTTGTTATTTATAAACAATTTTTCATCTCATGTTTACATCACCTTTGGAGGGAAACGCTGGAAAAAATACAATGTAATTCTTATCATAGATATTAATAAAAGATTTATTCAAATTTAGGTCACAAAAATTTTTTGTTTTAAAAGTTAATAACAATCAAATAGCAATATCTATGATAAGAATCACATCAACATTGTTTCACCGTTTCTCTCGAAAAGTAATATAGAACAACGTGAGATGAAAAATTGTTTATAAGTAATAGAAATCTCAAATTTTTTATAAAAGAATGAGATTTTTATTGACAAATTCATTTTTGTAAATTTAAAAGAATATTTCTGTAGTTGACATTTATAAATAAAAATTTGGAAATCGCAGTTTTTAATAACCGTTTAGCCGTTCACGATAAAAATGTAAGTCTTATTGAAGCATTATAATTTTCTTGTTATGTTTAACAAAAATTTTTTTTATCCCACATAAGTTTCAGAAAATACCTTTTAACATGAAATCTATAAAAATATCAACTCAGCAGTTTGAAAAAATAATTCCAAATGCTAAGTGGTCAACTTAAAAAAATGCAACCGCCACTAAAAATTTAAGTGAATTTTGGATTATAACTAACCTCGAGCAATACTACAATATTATGTAGGTTGCTTTTTTGGCTCTAGCATTCTCTAACATTTCAATTTAAAAGTTTCGATGTCTTTTAATTTTTAATTGTTGAATTCAAACTTCCCCTTCCCTTTCATACATCTAAAAATTACCATTTTAAATACAAAATTTGATTTGCCTGATTTTCCATTGTATTTCAACAAATTTTGTATTATTTTGTAATTTAGTATTTTTATTAATTTAATTTTTCGAAAATGTAAGCAATAAAATAAAGTCTTTCCTTGCATTATTGATAGCGGATTATAATATCGTAGTAGGTAGAAATTGTATTTGCCCAACAGTAGTTAGCCTTTCTAATTATAGTTTAACCGGATAATATCTTTTATTCTGTGTATGAATTTTGTCTTTTAAATTTGTAAAAATGAAAAAAAAATTTTGAAACTTACTTAAAATGAGCAGAATGTAGAGGAAAACATCAACCTTCTCGAAATATTAACATTTATAAAGAACATTTTAATAAATCGATGAAAATTACAAACTTTTATAAAGGTCCAGAAAAAATTATCATAAAGAATACTAACATAAAACTAGTTTTACTGTATCGATAACTTATAATTAAAAGCGTTTTAATTCAAACAATTTTAACTTTGAAATTACATTATTTGAAATTGCGAAATTAAAAATTTTCCAAAACAATTTTTCTAACGTGCCGAAAACAAGCTTTCATGGGACGATTCTAAATTAATTATACTTTTCAGGCTCATGTACCCTCATATATCTGCTAATACTTTTTAAATTCAGTTTTGGAAGATTCTATTTTTAATTGCGCCAGATGAAGTTGGCTTCTAATTTTTTTAGATAGTTTCTCATTTCTTCGGCTTTAAATTATAAATTGTTAAATTTCAAAGTCTATACGTCTTTTAAATTTTTTAATTTTTAGTATTTGATTTAAAAACAATATCGAATGTTGAACCCAGTAGAATAAAACTCATTTGAATTTGGATAAAGCTCCCAATTCTTAATAAATTATAGATTTTCTTTTTGATTTGCAACTTGACATATTTTAAATATTCCAATTTTTAGTTCAGATGGTATTCGAAATCAAAAGAGTTCTGTGTCAAGTGCGCTGTTGTGTTCAATTGAATATCGTAATTTGTGGTATTATTTTCAACGTGAATAAGAGAAGGTGAAGAGCAACAAGTTTCTAAATAATTATGGTTTTTTTCATTTTGAGGTGACTTTGGTCTATTTACAAGTTTCACAATAATAACTTCGGACTGCGTCATTTATAGACGAAGGCTTCTTATTATTTTAATAATGTAAAAAGTTATTAATTAATTAAATTCTTTATTTAGATTCAGATAACTGACGGACAAATGGCTTTCAATTTTAAAGAAACAAATGTATCCTCGTTTGGAGATTTTCTGATCTTTCAGGCTTTAAATTCTAATATAATAAAATAATAAAAAACAAGCTTATTTCATCAAAACAAAATTTTAGTCAAATTTGAAAATATTCGAAATGAATATTTTAATCAGTGGACCAAGTACTTGGAACTCTGGAACAGCTAACATGCAAGATTTAAAAAATATACATTAAAAAAAACGCATCTCCAACAGGAAGGTTGAATTTTCCAATAAACAGTTTAATTTTCAACAAAATATAAACATTTTGAAACAAAAATATTAACTTCCAACCAAAGAGTCCAATTTCCTACCAAATTCTTGAATTTCTTGAATTTTCAACTTCAAAATGAATCTTCAAACAACAAGAACCGAATTTTGTAGAAAGTACATGTAGTTTAACTTGAGACTAAGCAGTTGGTTTTATAACACAAAATTTTTTTCTCAACAGCTGAATTTAACTGAAGAAGACTAATTTTTAATAAAATACATACATTTTTCATCAAACATTTTAATTTTTAAGCTATGAAGGATAAATCAACTAAAATGCAATAGTTAATTTTTCAGATGAAAAAACTAACTCTATAAAAATGAATTTCCGGCAAAATAGTTCAATTAAAATTTAAGACATTTAAATGAGATTAAACGCAAGTTTAAAATCCTATTTAGCATAGAATAATCAAGTTAATGTGAATAATTAAGGAAAATAAAACAAAAAATCCAACGACTAAACCCGGAAACCACCACAAAATGTTCACATTGCAATCTGAAAAAAAATTGTTTAAAATTTTTTTCTCCTAAAAAAGAAAAGATCAAAATTCCCTTTCCCTTTGAAAATCAAATCACAATAAAACACATTTGTATAAAATAATCGCTAGCGTTTCGGCACTCTTCAAGGCAAAAAAAAACAAATACAAATTAAATTAAAATTAAATTTTTTCAGGCAGGAACATTAACGCAATAAATAAACCTGAAATAGAACTGATTTTCAATCCAAGTCAGCTAAATAAAAATTTAGGAAATTGAACTCAGATTAAAATTAAATTTAAAATCCTATTTAACGTCCAATAATCAAGTAATTGTGAAGAATTCCCGAAAACAAAATACCGACTTGAAAAAAATCCAATTTCTGATTTGGTTGGTTGCCTTGTCATTTTTCTTTCCTATTTTTTATTTTTGTCCAAAGGAAAAGGGCATTTTTTTATTTAATTTTTTTAGGAGAAAAAAAGTAAAACACAAATTTTTCAGACTGCAGTAAGAACATTTTGTGGAGGTTGCCTGGGTTTGTTCGATGGATTATTTGTTTTGTCTGTGGGAATTCTTCACGCATTAAAATAGTTGAAGCTCCAAATAAATATTTTAATTTTGAAGAAAAATTAGAAATTTTTAACAAAAAAGTTCATTTCTAACCGAATAGTCCAACTTTTTACAAAATCATCCAATCCTGAATTAAGAAAGATTAATTTCTAACCAGACAGTTGCATTCTGAATAAACAGGACCAATTTTTCGCCAAGAAGATTAACTTTTCACCAGAAAAGATGATTTTTTAATAAATCGTATAAAATTTAAACCAGAAACAAATTTATTTTTTATTTAAAAGTAATAATATTTAACCAAAAATACGGTAGTTACAATTTTAGCCGAGAAACTTAATTTTCAACCAAAAAAGAAACAAATTTTCCGTAGAATAGTTAAATCGTCAACGAAAAGTTGATTTTTTAACAAAGAAAAATAATATTTTACCAAAAAAGACAAATCGTTAACAAAATTAATTATCAAGGAAAATAAGCATTCTTTTTGAAAAAAATGACAAATGAAAAAAATATCTGAAGAATTTAATTAAAAGAATTATAATATAGTTATCAAATAGCTTTAACTCGCTAATTATTGCTTGGGTGGCGGTTAAAATTCACTTTGAGGATATGCAAAAAAAACTACAAAAAATTACCATATTTGCCTGTTATTTCCTCTGGAATTAATTGTAATAATTATTTAGTTATCATCTATATATGTATGCATACAGTTTTACGATGACCAATAAAGTCGGAAGTCTAACGACATTGTTAGTTCTTACTGATCGTACCTAATCATAATGAGGCTTGACCATAATTCACAGCATTACTTCCAGCCATAAACTAGACGTTTCAGATGCAGATTCCCAGAATTGTTTGCGGCTGTCCACTAGAGAGCCGTTAATGGATGTGCAATTATTCGGGGTCAACTGACACTTTGCTAATCAATCAGTCGTCATTAATTCCCAACGTGTAATTACTTATTGTCACGACTCACAAATTAAAACAGTAAAATCTTTAAAAAATCAGTATGTGCTCAAAAATACAATTACTAATTCTAAAAATTATTCAATGTAGGTGCCTACTTCCCCCTCTTTTTGCCTCTTCAAGCATCACTCCCACCCTTTTCTCACAATCCTTCCCCCAACTTACCCTCACTTTCACTCACTTCTAATATTTTCCCTCCCTAATTTCTCCTCACTTACTCTACCGCCCAACATCCATTTCCCCTCTATTCTCATACTTCTCCCATCTAATTTCCCCTAATTCCCCCCTCATTTTCCCTCATTCCCACCTGTCATTTCTCCACGGTCCCCTTCCTCTTATTGCAGATGACTTCCCTTACTCCTTACCCTCACCTGCACTCACATCTAGTATTTTCCCTTCCTAATTTCTCCTCACTTGCTCTACCTCTCCAACATCCATTTCGCCTCAATTCTCAAACTTCTCCAATCTCATTACCCTAATGACCCTCTCATTTCTCCTTATTTCCATTTGTCATTTCCCCACGCTCCTCCTCTTATTGCACATTGCTTCTCTTACTCCCATATAATTTCTCAGAATTCCCCCTCGTTTCCCCTTTTTCACTCACTTTCCTAACTTTCTTTCATCTAATTTACAATACTTTTCTTCCTTTTATTTTTCCTCACTTCTCCTAGTTCCTAGTTCCACTGTTTTCACTACCCTAATTTCCCCTTACTCCCCGGTTCGCTTTACTCGCAAGTTTGAGCGCACCTAGGGTGCAAGACTGTTGGTGCGCGCGCTTCGTGCTCAATAATGCATATCTCTCGCGCTATGCGCTCGGTCGTTGCATTTTCCCCACATTTTTCTATGATACTCAACACTATTATATCAAGTATACATTATATTTATTTCTACACTCGATCTGGTACTGCTTATTCAGATATTGCAAAATAAATGTACAAATTTTATTTGTATTACCCTGGGAAATGTATCAATTCAATAAATGTATATTATTATATTTCATAACATACATTTGTATCAAAGCATACATATTTTCATTGTCTTGTTTATATCGTTTCAAAAAACGGTCAAAATAATTTTTGTAGTAATTTTGTAAACAAATAATTTTGGTCTCTTGTCTTTTTACTGTATCTTGTGTAGTTTTGTGGGAAGCTTGAATTATTATGGTTCTCAGTCTGATTTCCCAAGGCTTAAATCCATTAATATTGGCAGTAGAAAGCTGTTTAACGAACTGAACATGTATTTTTGGTCCGCACGCGAGTGGAAAACTATTTTTTGCCGACTCAGAGGATCCCAAAATGTCGAAAAATGTTGAAAACTGGATAGTGCCAAAATCACGTTAATGTAATACATTCCATCTAAATGATGAGAATGTAAACATTCAAATTTTCCCGCCCGATTATGGTTGCTATGAAAAATGGCTAAAGAGCAATTTTTTAGGTTTATTTGAGACGAGAAATTTGAATTTTCGATTTTCCTATGGCATTTTCATCGTTGAAACAAAAACAGTCAATGTTATCGAAAGATTTGCAAGAAATTTTGTCGAAATTTTGAAAAGAACAAATTTTAGTCTCTTGTCTTTTAACTGTACCTTGCTCAGTTGCGGGAAAATTGAATTATTATGTTTTTCAGTTTATTTCCAATGGCTAAAATTATAAATATTTGCGGTAGAAGGCTGATTAACGAACTCGATCTGTATTTTTTTACCATAGACCAGTGTACAAAAGGGAATCCAAATTGGAAAAGTTCTTCAAAAGTTATCTCGTTAGTCAAACAGACAGACAGACCGACAAACATATTGTAAAAACTATTTTTTCTGACACAGGGTAAAAATGGAACGTAACCATTTTTTTTCACAAAATTCTACATGCTTTAATTTGAACCATCTTTGAAGAAAATCAGACAAAAAGAAAAGCTTCCAGCAAAGGGGTCTAATCTACTCAATTTTCTTTATTTATTAATGATTTTTAACCAGTGATATTAAAAAGAGAAAACTATAAATTTATACTTTTTTTTAAATCTGAATTCTACACGATAAAATCTTCAATTTAAGCAGATACCAAAAAAGTCGGAATAAAGGAGAGCTTTCAGCGTACAAGTCTAAACAAACAAATTTTTTCTAATTCCCTTTTTTTAAACAACTGAAATTAAAAAAGAAAACTATAACATGTCAAATTAAATTCGTCATTTCAATTTCACATGCCAAGATCTTTAATTTCATTTATACCCGAAGAAAATCCAACTAAAAAAAGCTTCCAGCATAGGGTTCCAATTATTGAAATTTTTCTACTTTTTAAAATCATTTTGAACGACTTTTAAAAAAAACTATAACGTATGAAATTTCATTTTTCATCTGAATTCTGCATGCGCTGTAAACTTCAATTTGAGCTTTTCTTAAAGAAAATGAATCTAAAAGAAAAGCTTCCAGCATAGGGGTCTTCGAATCCCTCAATTTTCTAATACCATCCCCTTTCCGCCCAACTGATTGTTACCTACGAAAGTAGAATTTACATAGAAAACAAAATTTTTCCTAGGGCTTTTACTATTTTACTTTCTTACAACTTTTGACTACTCTGAGTTACTGAGTTTAAGATTCATTTTATTGGTTTAAGATTGAACTAATTTGTTCAAAATTTATTTTGTTTTATTTAAAAATTAATTTTTTTACTGAAAATTTATCGATTCCATTTTTGCCTGAAAATTGATGGTTTTTCTTTGAACATTCTACTGTTAGGTTAAAGATTCATTTATTTGATTGAAAATTTGTTTTCAAATAGAAAATGAATCTTTTTTATTAAAATGCAATACTTTGTTGACAGTTGAGATGTTTTATAACAAATTTATTGTATTAGTTAAAGATTATCTACTTGGTTCAAAAATCAACTGGTTTGTTAAAAATTTCTTGTTTTTTTAGTTGAAAATCAATTTTTAAACTATAAACTTAACCACTCCATTTTCGATGGAACTTTTTTGTTTAAAATTCTTATTCTAGGCATGAAAGTTGTTTTGTAGAAAATTCGTCTTTTTTGTTCCAAAATTCAACTGTTTTGTTGAAATTTGTCTTCTTTGATGCAATTCAATTGTTTTTAAATTAAAATTTTTTTGGTTTCAATTATAAATATTACATTTTTCATTGCGAGAATTAGTCTTATTTATTTGAAGATCACTCTTTTTCATTTAAAATAAAAATATTTTGTTTTGTTAAAATGTCAACTATTATTTGCTTCATAACTAATCGTTTTTTAATGACTCCAAAGAAATTAAAAACCCAATAATATGTAGTGACAAAATTGAAATATTTCGGAAATAAAATTTAATAAAACAATACCGAATTTGAAAATTCCAGAATAATAAAATACCCGCCAGAAAACTACTAAAATATAAAATATCCGAACAAGAAAATTCTAAAATTTAACAATTTTAATTTGTTTAAAATCAATATTATTTAAGTATGTATTAGAAATAGAATAATCATGTTTTTCTAAAAAAAAATTATTTTTAATATTTGCATTTTCTTAAATTATTGGTTAAATTTAAAATAACTTTAAAACAAATTTCTACAATAAATATATTTTTTAATTATTACTTTTTAAAATTTGTACAATAATTAAACAAACTTCAAATACAAAAAATAATTATTTTATGAAAATATTTTACCTGTATTTTTAGTTAATTAATAATATTTCTAAAAAATAGTAATTGTTTGAATTCGGGAATTTTCTAGTTCGAAAATTTTATAAACGGGCAATTATCTGTGTGGAATTTTCCAATTCAGTAATATTATAAACTGTTCAGGAATTTTCCAATTTGAAAAATTTCATTATTCGGGAATTTTCAATTAGAGAATTTTATTATGCGGAAATGTTAGTATTTAGGAATTTTATTGTTCGGGAATTTTCCAATTCAGGAATTTCACAGTGTCAGGAATATAATTTTTCGGGATTTCTCAGTCGTCTTATCCAATGATGAACTTCGGAAATTTATCATAAATTTGAGGAAATTAAGTCAAAAGTTCTGTAAATTTAATATAGTGTTAGGGAAATTCACTTACAAATTTAATAATTTGAATGACAATGCAGGTATTTTCCGAAACTGATCTAAAAATTTCGAAACTTGTAACAAAATAGTTTTACGTTTCGAGTAACGGAAATTTTATTCCACTACATGTAACAAATAATTACTTGTTTGTGAGTAAAGGTAAATTTATGACAATTTCGTGAATTCCAGAACTTTTATTAAAAATTAAATTAACAGAATATACGGTTATGAAACTGGACTATTAAATAAGAAAATTGATGAAATTATGGGTTTTGTTGATCTGTTTTAATTAATTTTACTTCTTTATAAAACAACAAAAATCATAATTTATCAGTATTTTAATTTAAAAACTTTGGACAATCATAATATAGAATTTAAACATCCACTTAAATAGGAATATTTTTAATGAAGTCGAAACGATAGAATAATGCAACGTAAAAGGAAATTAATTCAAGATCAGTCGAATCTGCGATTGAAGATAAAAGATAAGGATCTCGATTTGAGAAATGGGTATAAAATTGCAGGAAAAGTGAATAATGAAATTCGGGAACGAGCGAATTGTGCCAATAATCTTGGAGAGATAGACGCGCGATATCAATTTTATTACGAATCGATTCGCTTAAAATGCAAAATTATGAAAAAAGCTTGCTAAAAAAATCTCTCGAAGTGCTATTAGAAAAACGTATATATAAATGTCAATTTATTCGCCGTCCTTTCTTAATCGAGGTCGGTCTATTTATAAAAAATAAGATGCCTGAGAAACATGGTTTTTTTATTATACAAAGAATGAAAATAATATTACTTATGATGTCATTTTAAATGAAAAACTTTATTTTCATTAAATAAATTTTTAAACTTAGCAAAAACATTCATTTTTACATTAACTTTCTTTTTCCAGGAAAAAGTTCTCTACATCTCTTCTGTATCCAATCAAAAGAAAAAGTATTTCTTAAATCGTTAAAACACTTTTAAAACAAATAAGTATCTTTGCAGATTATTCATTGATTTAGAAAAATTGGAAACAAGGGATAAAACAGAGAACATTTTTGCCCTTAATTTGTTTTTAATTTGTATAACATTTTTGTACGATTTCCTAACATTTAAATGAATAATTATTCTTAACATTTTCAAATTTAGACTAAAAAGTAAAATATGCATTTTCTTCTTTACAGGTTTCGACAAATACTACAACAGCTTGCGACCTCGAATGGATAACGAATGTGGAAATCAGGCAGAGAAAAACGTGGAACATCCAACTTTGCCGGGAAAAATAGTGAATTGTCGAAACCTCTGGTTTCGTGAATTTTGGCAGCAGCATCACAGGTGCACTTTTGGGCCAAAAAAAGATGGCAAGCCTCAATGCACTGGAAGGGAAAAGTTAAAAAATTACGAGCAAGAAGGATTAGTCCCTTTCGTTGGTAATTACATTTTAATTTTTAAATAATTATCATTATCAAACTATTTTTCAATGTTATATAAATATAAATTTCCTAAGATTTTCAAGAGAAAATTTAAAAACATGTTGGAAGATTTCAAATACGTCCAAAACAAAAGTTAGAAAAAAAGTTATTCTCAATCAAGCATTTAAATTTTTACCAGAAAGGACGAATTCTCAACGAAACATCTTTCTCTGAAAACTAGGTTTGTCACAAAAATATCGAGAGGATTTTGGTGACTCTTCCTTAAAGCTGATTAGGTAATTCGAAAAAATCGAAGGTATGTTGCCAAATTGACACGCATAATAAAGGATCGAATTTCAGATTATTAACACTTTTTAATTTTTAATTTTATTGTTACATTTTCAGATAAATTATCAGTTTCCAACGTAAAAAAAGAAAATCTGCAACAAAATAGTTCAATTTTAAACTAAAATTATTAATTTTTTATGACAAAAAAATGGTAATAATAAGTTTAATAGTTGATATTTTCACATAAAATATTCTAAATTTTCAATAAATCGCTGTTATATGCAACAATACGAATTTTCAATAGAAGAGTTGAATTTTCAACAAAGGAAGATTTTTTTATCAATAAACAAAAAATCTTATTCAAAAATTTCAGTTTTCAAGTCATAAAGACGAATTTTGAAGAGAAAAAAATTTGTCAAATTTTTAACCAAGGAAATGAAATGTTAACTAAAATGATGCATCTTCAATAAAAAAAAATGTTTAACATAGTTACAAATTCAACCATAAAGGTTATATTGTTACCAAAAAAATACCAGATTTCCACTCAATGAATAAATTTTCAACTAAGAAAGACAAATTATCAACAAAAAAATACAAGAGTTTAATTTTATGTTAGAGAAATAAGTTTTAAACGAAATAAAATAAACTTTCAACGGAATATTTAAATTTTCATCCAAACAGTTCAATTTACAACCATAAGCATTGAATATCTATCAACGAAAAAATTCGACGAAAAAGGGAATAGTTAAATTTTTAGTTAAAAAAATAAATTTTACACTGAACAAAACTAATTTTCAACCAAAAAAATGAAATTCCCATCCAAAATATTAATTTCCTACTGAAAAAGAATAATTTTCAACAAAAAACATGAATTTTGAACTAAATATTTTAATTTTAATGGAATTTTCAACATAATAGTTGAATTTTCAACCAAAAACGTTATATTGCTACAAAAAAAATATTTAAAAAAATAATTACATTTTAAAATAAAAAAGATAAATTAAACATATGACTTATTTAACTGAAAAGAAGTGACGACGAAAAAAGTAATAGTTAAACTTTTCGTTGAATAAATTAATTTTCAGTTTAAACAAAACTTTAATTTTCTACAAAAAAGAATAGTTTTTAACAAAATACATGAATTTTAGAGCAAATTTTTGAATTTTTAATGGAATGTTCGATATAAAATGTAATTTATAACAAAAAATAATTTAAAATAATTTGTAACCAAAGAAATTGAATATTTAATAAAATAAGGTGTGTTCAATGCAATTTTTTCCATCGAATAGTTCAATTTTCAACCAAAAAGGTTATATAGTTACCAGAAAAAAAGATAAAATTTCATTCAAATAAATAAATTTTTAACTAAAAAAAGATAAATTGCCAACAACAAAAATATAATAATTTAATTTTGGGTAGCGAAATAAGTTTTTAACGAAATAAAATAAGTTTTCAACGAACTGTTTAATTTTCAACCATAAGGATTGAATTTCTATAAAAAGAAAGATATTGACGCAAAATGGAATACTGTCTACTTTCAGATGAAAAAATTAATTTTCAATTTAAAAAAACTAAGTTTTGACAAAAAACAATAATATTTAACAAAATGCATGGATTTCTTATCAGCCATTTTAATTTTTAATCAAAATTTAAACTAAAACAGGTAATTTTCAACAACAAAAAACTTCAACAAAATAGATGAATTTTTAATGAAGAAAGATAAATTTTTAACAAAAATAGAATAGTTCAATTTTTAGTTACAGAAATAAGTTCTTAAGACAATAAAATAAATTTTTAAAGAAATATTGTCCACCAAAAAAATAAATTTTCAATATAAAAATATAATTTTCTACGAAAAAAAGAATCATTTTTAACAAAATAAATAAATTTTCAACTATATATTCTATTTTTTGATGGCATTTTTAATCAATTAGTTGAATTTACAACAAAAAAAGATATATTCTAAAAAAATGTAATATTCGACATATCAATCCATAAATATTTTAATTTCAAATCACGAGAAGTTGAATTTCTTTAAAAAAGACGAATTTTTAACAAAATAATTGAATCTTTTGCCCTAAAATTTTCACCTAAACAGATTTTTTTCTGTTGAAATAATATCCATCATTAAATTTTCGTTGAAAATTGATCAATTCAGTGGAATTTTTTCTTTCTTAGTTTAAAACGTGGCTTTTGTGTTTCAAAATTTATCTCCTAGCGTGACAAGTTTTCTTCATTTTCTTGGAAAATTCCTCTATTTTGGTAGAACATTAATCTGGCCTGGTTAAGGATTTTTCATTGAATTCTACTATGCTTGATTTCAAATCAAAATTTTTTTTTATTCAAATAATGTCGATTATAATAATTTCCGTTGAGAATTTACCTATTTTTGTAGAAAATTCCGAAGGAAAATAAGAAAAATTTTGTCGAAAATTCCACTCTTTTGATTTTTTTTCTATTTGAAAATTTATCTTTTTCCGTAAAAAAAATTCTGCAGAGGGTTCATCTAATTTGTGGAAAATTCGTATTTTCTACTTGAAAATTTAACCATTCGGTTGAAAGCTAAACTTTTTTCTTCAAAAACGACTTGCTTGGTTGAAGATTCATAATTTGAGTGGAAAATTCATTTCATTGGTCAAAAAAATAGATTACTTTTTTCACATTCTTTTTTTTTTTTGAAGAAAGAAAATTCACTTATTTTGGTAGAAAATTCATCTATCAGGTTGAAAATCAATTTTTTTTGTTGGAGATTCGACATTCATATTGAAACTTTGTCTTTTTGGTTTAAAAATAGTAGAAAATTTAACTAATATTATGTTAAAAATTAACTTTTTTATTCAAAAGTGTTCTTTTCGGTTTGGAAATTAATTTCATTATTATTGTCTAATTGCCGAAATATATTGTGCATTTTTCACTTATTTTAACTAATGTCCTGTTTTTAATTAGGTTTTCATGTAATTTCATCTCAGTTGTTTTTATTTTTTAATTATTAAAATTAAGAAAGGCAAAACAATAACTTTGCTTGATACTAAAAAATTACTTCATCTAGTCACTTCAACTAATTACCTTTTTTCGTTAAGTAATTTACCTTTAACTAGTCACTTAAAAAAGTATTTTTTAAAGGAAAACTCCGATTCCTTACTTTCGTATGGTTGAAATCTTAGATTTCAATTCTCTTTTACTCTGTGTGATTTCGCATTCTAAGCTTTTTATACACTAAAAAAAGTTATCTCTTTTGGAATAAGCAAGAATAGCACCTGAAATTTTTGCCAGAAGACAAAGAAGTATTGCAAAATGGAAATTTGTTAAAATAAACATTTTTTCTGAGTAGAAAAATATAAACTGTTCTCAAAGAATAACCTTGAAGGGATAATAAATTTATTTTACCATTTGTAACCCCCCTCCGGAAACCCATTTATGAAACGAAAACATCAGTTTAGTCTACCTCGCAGAATTTAAATTGCGGAAAAAAAATTATTGCTTGTCTGAAAAAAGTCAGCATTATTCATAAAGGATATCTATCAAAAGAATTGCTGGAAGCTTCCTCTCAATGTCATTCTCTTCTACTTTTTAATTTCGCCCAGATTCAGAGAAACAAACGATTCAGTTTTCATATCGCAGGATAAATAAAAACATTTTGTTGGGTTAGAAAGCCTTCCAAGTCTTTTGTAGGAATTTCATTACTATTATGTAACTATGCGTATCCTAGAATTTTTAAATCCTTTTTTAAAAAATAAGGGTTTCACCAAAATTTCAACATTTTTGTCGCTTTTTCGCACTTCTCGACCAAATATATTTAAATTTCTAAAAATGGAAATGAAATTACAAAGCGAAAACTACATAAGGCTTCCGAAAACATAAAGAAAAGTATAAATCAATACATAAACAATTTTAAAAATAATACTAATACCATTTTTTTATCGTACCTGGGAATTTTTGAAAGTCAGAAAATATAAAGGAATGACAGGGAAAACTTAAAAAACATCAGGAAATTTTCAAAAACCTTAAATTAAAGCTAATTTGATTATTCTTTCGAAAACTCCACAATCTTGTTCAATAGTTATTCTTTTTTTATTGAAAATTTAACAGTTTCGTTCAAAATTATTCTTTTTTTATTCAGGATTCAACTATTAATTTTTTTGTGAAAAAATCATCATTTGTGGTTGACAGTTCAGCCACTTAGTTGAAAGTGAAACTGCTTTATTAGAAATGATTTTTTTTGTTCATAACTCATCATTTTTCGTAAAAATATTTAATGTTCAAAATTAGACTAATTTGATGAAAGGAATTTTTTGTCGAAAATCAATTTTTTGAGCTGAAAATATAACTAGTCCATGTTTGGTTGAGAACTTATCTTCTCTAGTTAAAAATTCAAGTATTTCGTATAAAAGTCCTGTGTTTTGTTATAAATTAAACTTTTTAATTGAAAATTCATTTTTTGTTAAATTTTTTTTCAATTTATGCATTTTGTTAAAGACTAATCCTTATTAGTAAAAAATTTATTTCTTTAGATGCAAAAAATTTTTTTTGTTCAAAATTAATTGTTAAATGAAAATCTATTTCGGGTGGAATTTGAACTATTTTATTTTAAATTCTTTTTGTGTTAGAAAATTAGTCTCATTAGTTGAAACTTTATCTATTTGGATAAAAACATAGCTGACAGATTTATAATTTAACTATTCGATGGAAAATCCGTATTTTTTCGTAGAAAATCAATCGTTTGGTTTACAAATTAAATTACTTGTTTAAAAACCCATTTTTGTGTTAAAAAGACATAATTTTAGTTAAAAATTCACTTTTTCGACTACAAATTAAACTATACCATTTTTCTGGAAACTGATCTTTTTTATATAAATTTATTCTTTTTGGTTTAAAATCCGTCTGTTCAGTTGAAAATTTCTTTTACTGAAAATTTAACTTCGTTTGAAATGTAATTATTTGGAAGAAAATTCGTTTTTTTTCTTTTTGAAAATTTTGTAATCTACTTGAAAATTAAACTTTTCTGTTTTTGATTGCAATTGATCTTTTTAAGTGAAAAATTAATATATTTGTTTAAAAATATGTCTTTTTTGGTAGAAAATTCCTCTTTTTGGTTGCCAAATCTAGTTAAGTATTCATTATTTTATTATAAAATTTTACTGAATTGTTGAAAATTTGCCTTTTCAGTTGAAAATTGATTTTATTAACTGAAAATATATCTATTCTATTTTCGCTTAAAAATGTATCTTTCTTACTTAAAAATTTATTTATTTGATTGGAAAATCGTCTTTCAATTGGGTCAAAAATCAATTATTTTGTTAGAGAATTAAAATCTTTGGTTAAAAGTATTTTTGCTTACTTCAACTGTTTTTTTTATTGAAAAAGAATATTTTTAGTGAAAATAAAAATTGATACGATTTACGCTTGAAACTCATTTAATGTGAGACCTTCCATAGCGCTCCCTTCTAAAGCTTTTCAGAGAATTGACGCCGCACCGCAGATAGGAGTAGAAGAAGCTGCGGGGTATTGCGATGGTTACACAGTCGTGAAAAATGAAAGCGTTTTGAGCCGAAGCGGAAGTCTACGAGATTATTTCCCCACCACTGCCAGCCCCAAAATTCTGTGCAATAGAACGGTTTCATTGCATTTGGATGAAGATGCATC
Source organism: Belonocnema kinseyi (assembly GCF_010883055.1). Lineage (NCBI taxonomy): Eukaryota > Metazoa > Arthropoda > Insecta > Hymenoptera > Cynipidae > Belonocnema > Belonocnema kinseyi. The sequence goes on from NC_046660.1 coordinate 46,205,196, forward strand.
TGAGCAATTTGAAACATGAACGGGACCTGAAGTAACTAACTTTTAACCGAGAAAGTGACTTAAAATTAGAAGAATACAAAAGAATAGGATGAAATTTATCATAATTCTAGGTGAATTCTAATAAATTCTGGATAAATTCATAAGAATAAAAACGATTCAAGTTAAATTCAAAAGAATTCAAATTAATCAGAGAAATTCACTAAATCAAGAGTAAAAATAAATCAAGCCGAATTCGAAGAATTTGAAAGAATTCCGAAGAATTCTAAAGAATACAGAATGAGGTAATAAGAACTCATGGTAAATTCAAAATTAATTCAATTGAAGTGAGAAAATTAAAATTTTCGCATTGATTTCAGTAAAATTGAAGTGAATTCAATTCAATTCAATGGAGTTAAAGAGAATTTGATAAAATGCATACGAATTTAAAATAATAAAAATAATTCAAGTGAATGCACAAAAATCTTTAAAATCCAAAGTGAATTTAATAAAATTGAATTTCAAAAACAGGTCCATTGAATTCGGTGCATTTCAAGAATGTAACGAACTCATCAGGGTTCGCGCGCTCAGCGCACAGCCAGTTAAGGCGTAACGCGTTCAGTGATGCCTACCTAGATCCCCCTGGGACCAACCGCGAAAAAGCGCATTCGATTTCCCACCACTGGTGCTACCCCCACTCTGACGAGGGGTATAAAACGAGCCTACGCATTGTAGAGAAGCAGAAAAGACGATTGCATTGAATTCATCGGTCGATTGATTGATCGATTGAGTTTTATGTAATAGACCGGCGACAGGCGCATGACCTCTGTAGAGAATTCGTTTCAATCATGAGATTTCTGATGAGAATAGGATTTGATAGATCGAATTTATACTCTGTGACTTCAATGTCACAGAGCTCAAACCTAGCTTCCTGCCCAGCAGGAAGAAGTAGAGGAACCAAAGTGACGTTAACCATGATGGATACGGAAGACAACTCTTCCATCGTCACCCCTAAAAGTAAAAAGCGAAAGCTTGCCAAATCGTTCGATAACGCATCGGACAGCGCAAGCCGTGGCCGATCCTCGGCCACCTCAATCAGAGGAAGTAGTAGGACATCGCGAACGTCTATTGTGAGTAGGGATCTGCCAAACTCAAATGCAGTCCTTGATAATAAAAATCTTAATCCGAACAAGGCTATAGGGCCGGAAAAAATACCCTTAATTAATTTTATTGTCGACGAGGGTAACCACCCCTATACAGTTGTGCATAAACTGTTAAAAGATTTCACCAAGTCTAAGCCGATAATTTACAATCTCGGGTCAGACATCTATTCTATCCGAGTTTCATATCTCGAAGAATATAGAAAAACCATGTCCAACCTAAAGCTGCAAGACTTTCAGTATCGCGTTCCCGGAAGACTCAGTTCCCTCCGAACTAAAAGAAGAAGGGTTCACAATCACGTCGGTTGCTCGAATGAGGAGCCGGCAAACTAAAAAATCCTTACCAATTCTTCTGGTAACGTTGCCGAATACCCCTTAAGGAAAAAAGCTTTATCAATCTGAAGTCTATTGCTTTTATAAAAATAAAGGTCGAGCCCTATGTAAAACCTAAGGAAACCTCCCAGTGCTTTAAGTGCTAAATGTTCCTCTATGTCTCTGACGTGTGTTACGCCACTCCACGCTGTGTGAATTGCGGTGGCGCGCATCAGAGTTCTACATGCAAAAAGAATCATGAATCACCGGCTACTTGCGCGAGCTGTGCAGAAGACCACCCCGCTAATCACAGAGGTCGTCCTGCCTTTAAAACAGCTTCCAGGAAACCCACACATAATAAAGCAAAAAATAATAATACGTGTAAGAAACGGTACCTAATAAACCATCTGCTCAGACCACTGAAAAGGATAATTATATACTTGAATACACCCCACAAGTCACTGCCCAGCCACAGAAAAAATTAAAACTTTACAGCGCTGCCGTCGCATCTACTTCAGAAGAGCATGCGATCAAACCACAAACTGTGCAACCATCTAAAACAACGGGAATTACTAGCACTCGCGCTGAATCACCTATTGCCAAGAAAATTCCAAGCCAACAAAATAAAATTGCTCCAACTATTGTCCCCGTTAAAAATACTCCCTCTTAAAATATCAAAGTAAATCTTGTAAATCTACTTAAAAGACCTATAACCTTAACCTTCGATATTACGGAAGGAAAAATTAACATTACCGAAGCTATAAATTCAACCGCAGACCTTATAAATAATATACTATCAATTGCTATCGAAAATGGCCACCTTCAATAATAACAATCTAAAAATTATTTTTTGGATTGGTCAAGGTATTCTTAAAAAAAGACATGAATTAGCCACATACCTCTACAAAAATAACATTACCATTTGCTTGCTCAAGAAAATATTGATCACCATGAACTAATCATTCCTTAACTTAAAGCCATCAAAGCTACTGCCATAGAAATAGAAATTAACGGAAATCCAAATGCTATAGTCTCACTCTATCAAACTCCTTCCCCCGAATTTCTAAAAAATGACTGCAGAAAAATATCTAAACTTGCACCCTCGGTAATTGCTGCAGGTGACCTTAATGCTAAACACTTAGTCTGAAATAGCAGAACAACTAACAAAATCAGTAAACAATTATTTGAATTTATAAATCATACAAATCTCTTAATTTCAGCATCAGACTCGCATACTTTTTTCCCTCACCACGCCAAACATAAATGTGACCTTATTGACTTTGCAACTTCGAAAAATAACTTTTACAATTACGACATTCTCACTATTGCTGAGCTTGAATCCGACCATCGTCCAGTCCTTCTAAGCCTTTTCACTAATTGCGAAAGAGCCCATGTTGCGCCTCGCTATAATTTTTCAAAAGCAATTTGCAAACATTCAACATGAGCCTATAAACAAATCTTAGCCTTAAACCTCCAATGACAAATACTTCGCACATTGACGACGCCATAAACAATCTCATCGCTAGCATAAAAACTGCCATTCACAGTTCAGGTCCTCCAACTACCATTAACAAATACGATCCACCTCTCAGTCCTGAGATTGAAGACCTTATCTACATTCGCAATAAACTCTATCCTACATACCAAAAAACTTAAATCGGTATCCTTAAGAGCATTATCAAACACATTCGGAAAACTGTAGCAATTCTGGTCCTGATTCAATTACAAACTTACCGAAGCCATTAGCTTAAATTTCAATCAAAGAAAACACACTGGAGCTGTTTTCCTCGATGTAGGAAAAGCTTTTGATAGTGTCTGGCATGTGGGACTGCTCAGAAAACTAATAAATCACAATTTTCCAAGAGGACTCATCCTCTTTACAAACTCTTATCTTTCTAACAGAAAATTCTGAGTTAATATTAGCCAGACACTTTCAAAAGAGAAACCCATTCGAGCGGGTTTGCCCCAAGGCAGCATCTTAGGTCCGGTATTCTAAATTATCTACGTGAACGATATCCCTGAGATCCCGGAAGTTACAATTGGATTATAAGCAGACGACCCCGTTCTATACACTTCCTCTTGGTCAGTTTCGAAAATCTTAAAATTACTTAACAAAGCTCTTGAAATCAGTACGGCATTGGCTAAGCTTTGGAGAATAAAAATTAATGTAGCAAAGTCAGAATCAATTCTTTTCTCAGTCAGAAAGCCTGTCAAAATAGATCTACCAAAAATGTTTAAAAAACGAATAAAATGGGAAAATTCCGTGAAATACCTAGGGGGTAAACTCCATAAACATTTTAATTGGAAGCAGCATATACATGAAACTAAAGAAAGCTCTCGGGGTTATTTCGCGTTAGCCCTATTATTAATAAACACTTGAGTCTTAAACCTGAATATAGAATCCTAGTTTACAAAATGTTTATCCAACTAATCACAACCTGCGCCTGTACAATTTGGGGTGGTGCGTCAAAAAGTAACATCAATCACATCCAGATTATACCAAACACATTCCTCAGACGCATCATCACAGAGAATTTCAATTACCTTATATACGCCACTAAATTCTATGAATCAGCATCACTATCACCTTACGAACATATCTCCTTTTTCGGCAAATATGATTTTGATCCGCTTCGCAAGCACGCGATGCCAAAAACTTCCTCATGAAATGAGTCTAAAAACGAATTTCATTTTTCGGCCCCTCTACCTCTTCTCACTCTTCTTCTTTACTTTTCTCTCATAAAATAAATTATCAGATTTTGTGTTTTTTTTCCCGATTGTGGGTATTTCTCCACATATAAAAACGTAACTCTTAATTCAAGTCATGCCAAATTTCTGTCAGATTGTTTAATAATGCCCAAACGGGTAATGCACAACAACTTCTTCCAGTCCGATCATTCTTCGGCGCGCGACTGACGCGGCTTTGCCGCGCCAGCCGCCCATTCCCGTGCATTGGATCTCACGAGAGGGGGCGATGGTTGGGGCCCCCTCATCCCCACCCCTTTTTTTCTGTTTGTTAGAGAAGCAGAATCCGTTCAGTCTTCAGCTGGGCAATATCTCTATAATATTGTTCTATACATACGGCCTCCAAAGCGTAAACAATTTTTCGGTCGTTGCACGACTCTCCGAGTTTATCATTGGCTTTAAATAGTCTACAAACATTACTTGTGTCTCATATTGCCTTTCAGGTTTTTTTTCTCGTACCTCTGTGGAAAATAGTAAATAGCCCGAATCTTACTTGATTTTGATTTTTAATTGAGCGCGTCGCAGGCATACGCCAGGCCGTCAGAAGCGAAGGAGATTTTTTCTAAAGCATTGCTGATTTTAGCAATATTGTTATCTTAGTTCATTATTCAGTCCAAGGTATGTACAAGGAGTTGTATCTAATTATAGTTATAAAAATGTACTATAGCTACTATATTTAATCTGTGTAGTATTTATGAACCTATCACCATACTGCAATGTCTTTGGTTAGAAGACCCCCGCAATCAAGACGGGCGGCTTTATGTTTAGAGCCTGAAGGTATAGTTCAAAGGCTTTCCGAGCATTCTCACAGGTATACACCAAGGTGGCGAAGGGTAATTTGAGATACACCCCAAGATGCGACTCCCGGGATTTATAAAAGGCGGGCACAAGGTGTGGAAAGATCTGATTTTTGTTATAAGGAAATTCCAAAGTATTCAAACATTTTCAGAAATAGGTATGTTCCTGCAAATTATGTGTTTTAATTTATTGAAAGAAAATTAACTAAAGTGACCTTTTATTTTAAAAATAACTGAAGAGTGATGTAAAAAAAATTATTTAAAGTGACGCTGGCAAACCTGCTTATAGAAAATTCGAGTCATATTCGAATATAAAATTTAATTCTGCCTTGATGAATAGTTCATCCGCAAATACGTTGAAAATGGACTTTATATGTTTTATAAACATTAAAAAATATTTAAATGAAGGTTTCAGATTATTGAAATAAATAAAAAAGCTGCTGATTTTTTAGAATTGTATTTAAATTAAAATAAATTTACGTCATTTAAATTAAATCCATTAGACTTTTCTTTCTATTATTATAAGGACTTCTTTAAATCATATACAATATTCTCTCATTATATAAGATTTTTAATCAAATCTATAAAAAATGTATCCTGGCACTTACCTGAAAAATTGAACTTTTTTCAATTAAAAGATCATTAGTGCGCGCACCATATTATGATTTTTACAAAAAGAGGAGAAATATAGGTTTATTATCAAATAGAAAGTCGCCATTTTCTGTAAAAATGGATAATACAATAAATTTGTAATAAGTCAAGGGAAGTTTCTCTTTGATCCTTTACTCATATCCCAACTATTTTTCCTCGACATTAAACGAAGCTTTCAAAAAAAAAATGAGAGTAGCAGCATAATTTATTTCTTTTGGAAGAAGCTTTTCCAAACGAAATAGAGATTATGAAAGGCCAGATTATCAGGTAGGATATTCATTAAGGGCAAACTTTAGTTCTTGTTTTTAATATTCGTAAGCTTTTAATTAAATTTCGAGCAGTTTCATCTAATTTTTAAAATCAAAAACTTTTAGAGCTGAATTTTAGCTTAATTTACGAGCGAATGAAAAAATGTAATATTAATACACTCTTGTCTCTCTGAAAATTTACTTTTAATTTAACTTAATTTAAAAGTCTCCCTATGGCATGGAAGATTAAATATTTTTAATGACTTAGATTCTAGTTTCTAATTTAAGAATGCTTCCATTTTCAGTCATAGATAGCAATAGTTTCATTCGTTTTAAAAATTTCTGGTAGGAGGGCATATTATTTCCAAAATGTTTACAGAAATTAAAATTTAATGATTTATAATATTAAAAAATCTTAAATTTTGGACGGTAAAGATGACAGTGATATTTTTTCACGTAAAGTATATATTTTTAGTGAAAAATCTATCCAATCACTTTTAACGTCATTTGATACTGCGTGATGTGCTTGAATTTAAACATATTTCGCTTAAAATTTTCTTGTTCTCGGAGCCTGGTAATTACAAATTTAAGAATTTTATTATTTTTAATTTTTAAAGTAATAGTGCCAATATATTTTTACTATTAAATTTTGAAAACCCTGATATTCAATTCTCAATTCAAGAATTGTAGATTAAAATTGTTTTAATTTTTGTTTTGAATGTAATAATTATAGATTTCAAAATTCTAATTTTTTATTACAAACTGAACCGTATACAATTGTCTAGTTTATTTTTAATGTTATTGATTAAAAATTTTCTTTTTATAGTGGTGAAAATGACAATGAATTAATTTTTGGTCTAAAAAAACTTGTTATATTCATTTTAATGTTCAATTATAATTTTTTTAATGAATTAGCTATTTAAAATAATGTACTTTCAGAAAAATAGACTTTGATACATCCAATTTAATTTTTAATTCTAAATTTTCAAATTTGAATATCTTCCAATTGAAAATTATTGATATTTTAAAGTTCAAAATTTTTTATATTTCAGCATGGAATGCTTTTAATTAGAAATTATGCAATTTCAATTCCTCTCAGTTTTGAGGGATCCTATTTTTAATATGGTAATATGAAAATATTTCATCTTCAATATAAAATCGTTCAATTTTGAAAGTTAGGTATTAGAAATTATTATATAATTCAACTCCTTTATGAGAAAATTGTCCAATTTTAAACTTTTAGCCTGAATGTTGTTTATTTTGGGAGCAATTAAATTATTTTCAAACGAATTATTTTCAATTAAAAATTCGAATAAAATATTTTATTTATTATCTCCTGTTTTTAGAATAATATTAATATTAATAATATGATTAATTATACCTTATCATCATTTATATTATTTAAATTTGTTATTATTATGTTTTTTAAGATTTGTCGCAATTTTTCAATAATGAATTATATAATGATATAATATAATACTATAATAATATAATGCTTATTATTCTGCAAAATATTGCTTAAAATTAACATTTATCTGTTTTATAAATAATTAAGCTTTACAAATAGAAAATTTTTAGGTGGTAATTTAAACTGATTACAAATATTCTCATGGCAGAAAGCTGAAAGAAATTTTTTTGACAAAATTGATTTTTTTTAAATCTAAATAAGTTCATAGGATCCTTAAGAATATTTTCAGTTCTAAAAGTGGAAAATTTCAATACCGTAAAATCTACATTTATTTACATTTGTTTTCATGGACATTTAGATTTTTTATGTTTCAAATATCAGAAAATAGAAATCCGGGTTATAGTTCGATGATAAAATTGCTATAAACTAAAGTTTGAAAATGAAAAATAAATTTATTTATTTTCTAGGTACTGAATTTCGTTAATCAGTTCCCAGGTTACCCGGTTTAGCCCATTTAAAGGCAATATTATCAGCTTGAGGAAAATACATTCACCCACTATCATAAAATTTATGGGATGTCTTTGCTTTATTATGGTGAAAGTTTACTACCTAATTTCAATTTTGTTACCCTGTTTTCGCCCTAGATGCATCTGACTTAAATAACCTGGTTCGCACTTTCGAATCAGAGACGAATTCTCTTTCCAGGATGTCACATCTTAAAATTTTATGTTTTAGTTTACGACTGCCAGCATATCATGCTTCTAGCACAACGTGTTTATTTAACCTCAACCCTAGAACATCTGTTAGAAACTTCATATCCTTTTTTTAAATGTCTACTCAGAATTTTCAAGATTTCTGAAGAGATACTGTCCACTTTCATTAAATTAAAAATTAAATATTTTATTTTGCATAGTTGTATAGCTATATGTTTTTTCAGCCATTATTGAGAGAAATGTCTCTTATAAAACCTATGTATGTTACATGCTCTGAGTTGTAAGTGGAAAATGCGGGCTTAGTTCCTGCTGCCAGCATTTCTCGCCAATTTTTTAATGTGTTCTTCATATTTATAATATTCATATTCTAAAATTAGTGTGATATTTTTTATCAAAAAGTTGCGCAAAGCATCTGAATTTTCCGAGGATATGACATCATCAAACTACCCTTGAAACGGGACCCGTTCATTTTTCGGAACGGATAAAATTTAAGAAAGGTAAAATTTCAGAATGGGTTATAATACATAATGATAAAACTTAGGAATACTAAAAATTCGGAAAAAGGAATAAATCAGAAATCCAAAACTCTGAATAGTATTTATTCGGAAACCAAAGAAGCGGAATGGGTAAAAATTCGGAAACGTTAAAATTAGGAGGGTGAACAATTAGTTATAAGTAAAAATACGGAGAGGAAAATTTCGAAAAGTAGAAAAATTCGGAAAGTAGAAAAATTCGGAATAGTAAATAAATGTTGCTATTAGCAGGTCTATAGTTTTTTTATTTATGGTAGCATACAAATATTTATCACAATAAATTTAAATAGCATATCATAATAAATTTATGATATCCGTCATTTTAAATTTTTCACGAAAAAATAATTATTTTCTATCATTATATAATTTAAAAACAATTTGCAACGTACAACATAAATTTATTATGATATGATATTTAAATTCACTGCGATAAACATTTGTTTGCTACCATAAATAAGCAATTATACACCTGCTAATAGGTATATTTATTAACAATTCCGAATTTTCCTACTTTCCGAATTTTCCCTCACCGTATATGTACATATTCCTAATTTTTCACCCTCCTAATTTTAACGCTTCTGAATTTTCACCCATTCCGCTTCTTTGGTTTCCGAAGAAATACCTTTCAGAGTTTTGGATTTCCGACTTATTGCTCTTTCCTACTTTTTGCTATTCCTAAGTTTTACCATTATGTATTATAACCCATTCTGAAATTTTACCTTTCTTAATTTTTACCATTCCGAAAAATGAACGGCCCCCCTTGAAACATTGCTTTTGGAAGTAGTATAGGTTAAACAAACCATTTTGGATAAACTTCCGAAAAGGGTCTATGCCCTATTTCCTTCAAACTGCGTATACCTATGTATTTTGATGCGCTGATTACGAATATGATAATAAAAATTGGCGAAAATTTGATTTTCATGGTGAAATCATCAAAAAAACAATAAAAATTATGGTTTTTTGAGTTTATCTCAGCTAATATACAAAATCGTAAAAAATATTTTAAATAAAAGTTATAGATCTCATCGAAATACACATTTTTTACTGCAAGCATTTTTTTATAGGAATGATTGTTTTCGAGAAACTCGACAAAATGAAAGTGACAGACGTCTAAAACCCCATGAGGCGTTGGAAAAGAGGTAGGGGTGTGATCTAACATTATTTCTGTAACCAGTCACAGGGGTGCCTTCCCACCCCCCACGAGGTGTTGGAAAAGGGGCAGGGGGGTGATCTCACATTATTTCTATAACCAGCCATAGGGTGCCTTCCTGCTCCCCACGACGCTTTGGAAAAGGGACAGGGGTGTGATCTTATATTATTTCTATAACCAGCCACAGGGGTGCATTCCCGCCCCCACGGGGCGTTGGAAAAGGGGCAGAGGTGTGATCTTACACTATTTCTATGATCAGTCACAGGGGTACCCAACACGGGGTGTTGGAAAAGGAGCAGGGGTGTGATCTTACATTATTTCTATTACCAGCAACAGGGGTGCCTCCCATGGGGTTTTGGAAAAGTGGCAGGGAAGTGATCTTACATTATTTTTATGACCATTCACAGAGGGGCACCCCCACGGGGTGTTGGAAAAGGGGCAGGGTTGTGATCTTACATTATTTCTATGACTATTCACAGAGGTGCAATAAGTTGAAACTAATGGATTTACCACTAATTTTCTGGCAAAATCAAATTTGCGCCAATTTTCACTATCATAATAGTAATCAGCGCGTCAAAATACATAATTATACAAAGTCCTAAGAGAATCGGCGAAACACATTTTTAAACAACAATCATTAGATTTTGAAAGTTCCTAATTTTTTTACAAAGGTTTTGTTTACAATCGGTTATTTTAACCAAAAATCAGTTTATTCGAGAAATTAAATGTATCGACTTGAAATCTAATTTTGATTGATTCATTATTATGTTTTATTATTGGTCAGAGAAAGACAGAGTTTTCAAAAAAATCTTCTTAGAGTCAGGCAATTTCTATAAGAATTTCTTTAACCTCTAGAGGACCGGAAAACCGATATACCAGCTTTGCAGGAAAATCAGTATTTTTCTATTATAAACAAGAGCCGGGGTTTTTTTGGGATCTCTGATCACGAATCTGGGATCACATTTGATAAATTCATGCACCCTAGTCCCTGCTACCCCCTCCCTACTCTCCAAATGCCTCATTTTGGGAGTACCAAAAAATGAAGCCTTTAGTGAAAAGGGGTGGAGTAAGGGGTGGGGGGATGTGAATTTATCAAATTTAACCCCTGATTCGTGATCAGGGATCTCGAGAACCACTTAGGCTCACGTTTTCACCGAATTTTAGCAAAATCATAAAGTTTTATGCTAGAAAGGTTTGTCTATACCATACCAGACCGGAAACCAGAAACTCGCCCTGTGAAATGAACTTTGTATATAGTTGATACAAGATACCACACAATAATTTTGGCAATTTTCAAGGGTGATTTCAACTCTCAAGTCCCGGCCGTCTAAACGTTAATAATAAATCGGCTTGTTTTAATTGAAGCCTATAGCGTTACAATAAAAAAAATTCCCGAAAATGTTGGTGCCCAAAATTTTATATCCAATATTTTATTAATAACAAATATGGTTGTTTTCATTAAAGCCTAAAGCATTGCAATGTAAAAAATGATTTGAAAGTTGTTTCGTCAAATATTTTCTATCGAAATTTTGTTAATAACAATTCTGGTTCTTTTTTGGAAGCCTATGGCTTTGCAATGAGGAAAAAATTTTCTTGAAAGTTTTGATTGAAAAAATTTTGATAATAAAAAATCTGGTCGTTTTTATTGAAGCCTAGAGCGTTGCAATCATCAAAAATTTTCTCGGAAATTTCGGTGTTAAAGATTTTCTATTGAAATTTTGAAAAATAACAATTTCATTTGTTTCTATTGAAGCCAATAGCGTTACAATGAAAAAAAAAACATTTTCTCGAATATTTTGGCGTCAAGAATATTCTAAGGAAATTTTCTTAAATAACTATTAAGAATAATAAATTTAAAATGTTTAAATTTCAATTAAAAATTCTTTTATTCCGTTAATAAAAGTTTCCACACGAAAAATGTCAGCGGCCTCCTCATTTTTCTTTCAGGAATTTTAAACATTAACTTGATTATTGGACGTTTAATAGTATTTTAAATATGATTTTAATCTAATTTAAATTTCCGAAATTTTAACTTAAAAAAATAGATCAATGTTTAGCCAAAGAGATGAATTCTCAACTAAAGTAATATATTTTTTTTTAAGTCAAAATTTCAACAAATAAAGATTCTTGAGTCAAGAAATAAAATCAATTCATTTAAATTATACTAATCATTCTCATTTTATATAAAAAAGCAGTTCGATTCACCACACAAAAAAGGCGAATTTGCTGTAAAACAGTGGAATCCCTTAAAAAACAACATTAATTTTCAATCAAAAGTTGTATTTAAAAAAAGTTGAATTTTCAACAAGAAGATCATTTGCTTCAAAAATAGTGAAATTTTCATCCTAAAAAGACGAATTTTCAGAAAAAAGTTGAATTTTCAACCAAAAAGGAGAAATTTTTTTTTAAATTGTTGAAGTCCTAACCAAATAATAAAATATAATCGTTAGTAGAAAGAAAGTGCAAAAAAAGAAAGAAATAGAAATACAAAAAAGATCAATTACTAACATTAGCTTGTTGAAAATTGTTGTTGTTTTTAAAATAATTAATTTACTGGAAGTTTAACTTTTCCTTTTTTTGTGAAAAATCGAACTTTTTTAGTTGGAAAGTCAACTATTGTTTAAAAAATCAGGTGTTTTCATGAAAATTGAAATATTTTGTTGCGAATTCCTTTTTTTATATTGAAATATGAAATACAGTCAAACTCGGACATAAAGCCGCCGGATATATCTCTTCCGAGAATTGTAAACGCGCCGCAAGTACTAGTAAAAGGAGCTACAGGGGGTGTGCGGTGTTAGTTAACACCAGAAGGGTTCCGATGTCTACTGAAGCTAATGGGAGGCATCAGATTATTTCGTGCCATGATGAAATGAACTTGTCATTGACAACAGCGCAATCTGAGTATTAAATATACAGGGTGTCATAAAAGCAGCGGAACAGGCCTGTGTCTTCTTAATTGAGCTATTTTTCAGAATGGTCAAGGTCATTTCCGCTGTAACTTTTAACAAGGAACCTGAATGTGACCTTAGTTGAAGATGACCTTCATGGTTGTTTCAAGGTGACCTTTCAAAAAATAGAAACGCTCCTGTTTGACACCGACAATCGAAAGGACGAAAAATTTTACATTCAAAGATGCACTTAGATCATATGTTTCGGATGAAGTGATAGTTCACCCTAAGGTCATTTAAAAAAAATGTTTTGATGGCTATAAGAATAGAATTACTGCAAAATATTCCATAGCGAACAAACTTATTTAAGTATAACGCGTTGATGAGAGTTTAAACTTTGACCATGACCTGCCATAGCGGTTGTTTGAAGGTTACGACTGATCAGGCAGGTAAGTGAGGTTAAATTTGTAACGTTAAAAAAAATATTACCTAAGGAGTTTTTGAGGTCGTTACGAAAAAATTTTAAAAGCGTCACTTAGCGACCTAAGTGACCTTCATCGTTCAATTTAACTTATAACCTAAATACATATTTTATTATTCGATTTCCCTTTATTTCGATTGCCGGTGATAAAATGAAGCTTTTGATTATAAAAAAGATGACCTTCAAATTACAATGAAGGTCATTAAGGTTATCCCCAAGGTCAAAACAAAAATTTAAACTCTAATCAACGCGTGATAATTACATAAGTTTATCTGCAAACAAATATTTTCCAATAATGCTGTTCTTATAGCCATTAAAACATTGTTTGAGTTAAAATGACCTTAGGGTGACCTTTCAGGTAATGTGGAACATATGATCTAAGTACATATTTGAATGTACAATTTTCTGTTTTTGCGATTACGGTGTCGAAAAAGGACGTTTTCATTTTTAAAAAAAGTTAACCTTGAAACAACCATTAAGGTCATCTGCAATTTCAAAACTAAGGACACCATCAGGTTTATTCCCTGTATATCGCGAAGTAATATCGTGAAGTTATTGGAGCAATGTTAATACTCGTATTAAAAGAGCAATGAATATAATTTCATTTTAATGAAAAATGTTATGCATAGAAATTAATTATTTACTATGAGATTTATTGTTCATATTTTATAGAAATTAAAAGATTTCTTGTTAATAGTTCGAAATAGGAAAAACTCTTGCTTTCCTACTTCAAGCGTTGACGTGCAGCGTTTTGGTGAATATATTTATGTGTTTTTGGATACAACTGTCTCCAAATAGTCTATTCAAGTGAGCAACCGAGTATCCGGACCGATTATTCAAGACAAGATTGTCCTTTTAAGGTAGTTCATGCGCGCGAAAGTCGTCCAAAAGTTTAAACTTAGGCCGTTTTACAAGGCCATTGCGTTTCTCCCAACCTTTCTTCAAAAACTTTGATTGGGTTTGTACACTCTCGTTCTAGATACATACAATCCTATTATATACATATACACCGCTTACTACTTAAGCGATAAGCGTGGTAACACCACACTCAGTTTAATGGCTATTGCTATCTTCTCAAGCACGCTTGTGTGGAAAAATGTTCTGGCGCTGTCCTAAACCAGACCAGACCGCCAGGTTTCCAGCCCTGGTGCTGATCAGATGGCCTGGCCAAAAGTGTAACGTTTTTTCTGGCTATCCCCAGGCCAGACCATCTGGTCAGCCGCTAGTCTGGAGCTGGTCAGCTCCTAGACATGGGCTAATCAGCCGCTAGCTGTGGTCTGGTCAGCCGCTAGTTATGAGCTGGTCAGCCGCTAGTTATAAACTGGTCAGCCACGAGTTATTGACTCGTCAGCCACTAGTTGATAGCTGATCGATTAATGTTTGATCGTTAATGATCAATTTGTCCATGTTTAGAGGATACGCTTTGTGGATACGCTCAAAAAGCAAAACATGATTTTCTAGAAAAATATGTAATTTACATGTTTAATATAATCACTAAAAATTCAAAATTAGCGTCAAAAATATACTGTCATCAATAAAATCAATAAATATAATTATCGATCCTTATACTTATTCTTTTATAACATATAAAAAGCAGGTTTGTAGTTACCAAACAATTAATAACCTAATAAATATTTGGTACATTTTAAGCCTCCGCTTTTACAGATAACTTTTGGCTGGATTAATATATTATTAGGAAAATAATAAGAAACTTTTGACTGTTTATGACACTGGATCGACAAAAATTAGCACTGTTTCCGAGAGTTCGGAGCCAAGCACTGTCAGAATACTTCAAGTTGTGACGTTAACTCGCAAGTTGTCTGCACGCCGAGGGTCGAGCAATGAATTACAATTGCTTGGGAAAACTTGATTGTTTAAATGACTTGGATACAAAAATTTCAGTACAAACTGTTTTAGTTAAAAAAATTTCATTCAAGTCACTGTACATCTAAGTCACTGTATCGAACTTAGATTTTTTTCTTGGCTCGCTGATCAGCTTCAGGCCTGGACCAGACCAGACTCTCAAGATGATAAGAAAGAAAGTCGTGTTTTCATAGTTTGAATTTCTTATTTTCCATCGGTTTAGACACCCTGTAACGTTTTCAAAGTACTTCAAGAAAAAAAATTTGCTGGTAGACTTACGATTTTTTTCGTTTTTGGCTAGCTGACCAGTGCCAAACCTAGGCCAAAAGAGACCATCCAGACTACACGGTCTAGATAAAGTCAAACCTGAGCTAGATCAGTTCTTCTAGCCTTCATCATCAAGGCAGATAGTGTTGCCCAATCGCCGTTAGTTCCTTCGCCATATATCTCGCGTGAAAAAAAATATATTATTTTTCAAACAATTATATCTTTTACACTAAACTGAATAAAAAAATTACAATTTTGGTAAAATTGTTGTTTTGTCTTCTCTTATGCATCTCTAGTTTCCAATCTAAATCGCAAGAACTCTTTATATGCTATAATTATAAGTGTAAAAATTTAACTCGTTTTTATATGGGACCCATGTAACCGGTACTGTTTTCACTATATAATATCTAACTTCACATACTCTAAATTGAGTTAAAAACTGCATGGACGTTGCATACTAATCTCCAGTATGTATTTTGAAAATTTAAGAAAATTCCTAAGGAAGTGAAATCTCG
This sequence comes from Belonocnema kinseyi, assembly GCF_010883055.1. Taxonomy (NCBI): domain Eukaryota; kingdom Metazoa; phylum Arthropoda; class Insecta; order Hymenoptera; family Cynipidae; genus Belonocnema; species Belonocnema kinseyi. The sequence continues at coordinate 46,220,903 of NC_046660.1, forward strand.
CGTGAACTACCTTAAGCCTGGTCTACAATCGCCGCAAATAGCTTGTTTTTTTTGCAGCAGCCAATCAGAGCTTACTATCAAATGAACTGTTTTCTCATCGTGCTCTGACATTCAAATATTTTTCGCCTCTATAATGGATCCCTCTGAGCCGCAATTTACCCTTTTTCAGTTTTTTCTTTAATTTTAAATGCTTTTAAATGCTTCTCACATAATACACCAAACCAACAAACAAATTCAGACAAATGCAAAACAAAATTACTCGAACTCAGTTTCGACGATGCCACAAACGTGTGGTTGTACGAGGTTATGTGATGAAACGCTCAGATTGGTCCTCTGACATTCGACGCGAGATCACGCGAGACGGTTGCGGCGCGAAAAGTTGAATTGAACCAACTTTTCGCTCTCGTTTACTTGCGGCGCGGCGCTCGCTTGCGGTGCCGCAAGGTGCTGTTTGCGACGACCTAGTCTGCGTATTCGAAAAAAAATTTTCAACATTTTTTTAACCAAGCAATAAAATAAACCGGAAACGGTTCATACGCCCAGAACTGATTACGTTCGGAGTGGAGATATATTTGGTTCGGTTGGGTTAGGTCAGGTCCGACGTTAGCCTCAAACCCGGCGTCATGTCCAAGTTTGACTGCATTACATTTTTTTTAACTTATTACATATTTTGCCAATGTTTTTAATAAATAATCTATTAATTAATTTTTTTAAATAATAATAAATTAAAACTATTAAAACCATGAACAATTTTTCAGTCGAAGATTCAACTATTTTGTTGAACAATTGTCCATTGGAACAGAAAATTCGTCATTTTGGACTGAAAATTCAACAATCTACTAAAAAACTCTATTATTAAGTTAAAAATTTCACGGTTTTGTTTAAGGTTTAATATTTTTTTTTAAATGCGACCATTAATTTACTTGTAAATCGGTGTAATCCTACCTGTAATCCAAAGTTATCTACTTGTAATCCGGAGTTATCAATTTGTTATTCGAATGCGGTGTAATCCACTCGCAGTTCGAAACAATGAGATTGTAAGTCTACTTTTATTCTATAGTAATCCCATTCTAATCCACTGCAATCAGCTTGTAATCTAATTAATTTTAAATAATTCAGGTAATGATCCAAGTAATTAACTTGCAATCTAGAGTAATCCAAATAATTTTGAGTAATTTGTGTAGGTATTCCAAACAATTTTTTAATATTTTATTGAATATTTTCAAAAAATTAATTTTCTTAACTGAAAATTTACCTTTTCTTTTTTCCATTCTTGGTTCAAAATTCATGTCTCGTTAAAAATTTAAATTTTTTTAAAAAGAATAATTAACTTTTCGGCAAATTTAATTGTATCGTTAAAAATTCGTTATCTTTTTTTTTGCTTGGCAATTAATTTGTTTGCAAAATAAAAATTTTACTATTTAATTTCTAGTAGATAATTGATCTTTTTTAGTAGACAATTCATCTCTTGGTTTAACATTAAACTATTTTGTTGAAAACTGTTTTTTTGTTAAAAATAATATGTTAGTTGAAAATTAAACTATGTATTTGTTTCAAAATTTATCTCTTGGTTAAACATTAAACTGTTTTTTTAAGTTTTTTTGTGGTTAAATATAATTCATTAACTCAAAATTTAACCTATTTATATTAATAGAAAGCTGATCTTTTCTAGTTGGAAATGGAACTATTTGTTTCGAAGTTTATGTATTTTGTTGAAAATCTAATTATTTTGTTGACAATTCAGTTCTTTGTTTGAAAATTTAACAATTTTGTTCAAAATTCGTTTTTCTCTTTCTGGTTGAAATAACAACTACTACATTTTTTTGAAGTTTATGTGGTTTTTAAACAGATTTTTAGTAAACAAACTATAATGTTTTTGTTAGTTTAAAATTCATCTTTTGTTAAAAATTCAAATATTTTATTTGAATGATATATTTTGTTTCTAAAAAATTGCATTACTTTGTTAAAAAATCGTCCATTCAAACAGAAAATTCGTCCGTGTGGACTGAAATTCTATCCTTTATTTGAAAATGCAACAATCTTTTAAAAAGCACAATTATTTGGTTAAAAATTTAATTGTTTTTGTTTGATGTTTAATCCGTTGAGTGTAGGGATTTTTTTGCACCACTTAAGTGTAGCGGGGGTCGATTCAACCTCAGCTTTAAAAAAACGAAAACGTGTTGTTAAAAATCTGAAAAAATGCATGGTTCATACTTAATCCTCCTACTTTACGATACAATTTCTCAATCTATGTTTTTCAAAATTATTAATTATATAATTAACAATAAACATATAGACTCGTTCAAAAAAAATATTTTTCTTCAAAAATTCTTCATTCAGAGATAAATGAATTATGTAGAACGGGCCAAAAAGAAAATTAAAGGGGAAAAGTGTGCCTTTTAATGAAAAAATGTTGCGAAAAAATGTTTACAGAATTAAAAACCTTATGTTTCTAACAAACACTCAAGCTTTTTTATTGAAGTAGTAAAAAGTGAAATTGTACTCTCACTAGTACAAAAAAAAGTGTAGGCGGAGGTCGAATCGACCCAAACTGAAATTTTTCTACTCGCTATGGCTGACTGCAGAAGACTGGTGACTCGAAACTATGCGTGAGGGTACAATTTTTAGTTCTGGGTAAGCACCGGTCCTCTTGCTTTGTCCAATTTTATTCTTAAAAATTAATCTTTTTATTAGAAAATTAAATTCTGTTGTTGATAAATCATCTTTTATGTTATTCCGTTTATAAAATATTTTACTTCAAAAATGTTACAAGAATAAAATTCTGCTCTTTAAATATCATGAAAAATGAATAATTAGTCAGAAAAAATCGGGTAAAAATCAGGGAATTTTGAAGAAAAAAAAAGTTTCTCGGCCACCCTGTTCCCTTATTTACCCTACACATTTTTGCTCTTTCAAGACTTGTCAAACTCTTTTTCGCTCTAATACTTAGATATCGCTTTTCTTTTCCACTTGAACCCTCCCGACAACGCTCTGTCTACCCTTATCTTTTTCCTCTTTATAAAGGTTGAGTTCTCCAATGATCATTACTCCCTCATTGTCAGAGTTTTCGTAGTGTCACAAAATTCAGTATTTCTCTAAACTATCTTGATAGCTTTACGTCTCTTTTTATCAACGTATACCCTGCGTTTTCAAATCCTCTTCGTGTTTTATCTTTCCGGTTCCTTCCGGCTCGAGATTCCTTCAGCTTCTTTCTCTACCAATTATCCTTCAAACTTTCTTTCGCCTCAGCCCTTGTCAAAGCTGCCTTTATGACTTTGCCATTGATAAATCGACTTCCATTATAATTGGTGCCAGAAGAGCGAAAAATTCTTTTTAATTAATGATTAGTTTCAGAACTAACTTGGTTAATAGAGGAGAATCTGTGGGGGAAAGAACTCTGATAATCCGATGGACAGCTCAGTTATTAAAACTGTTAATCCACAGTAATCCGAAAAATCCCGTGTAATCTAAAGTAATCCACTTGTAATTGGTAGTAACTCAAATCATTTGTAGTAATCTCAGTATTTTGAAATTATTCACCTATAGTCCAAAGCCATCTACTTGTAATCCGCAGTAATCCACTTTAAATTCGAAGCAATACCATGTTTATTCACTTCTAATCAGGAATCACTCACTTTTAATCAGGAGTAATCAACTTTTAATGCAAAGGAATCCACTTTTAATCAAGTTCCAATCTGAATTAATCTAGTCTAATGAGGTTAGTCCACTTGAAATCCAGTGTCATTCAAATAATTTGCAGAAAGGCAGTTTTCCGTAGTAATCTACTGGTGAAATAAAAAAATATACGTATAATTCAAAGCAATTATCGTGTAATCCCGCCCGATTCACTTAAAATTTTAATTTATCTAGTTTAAGTGTGTTGTAATACACTTTTAATTCGAATGTAATCTACTTGTAGTTTATCTCTAATCTGGAACGGGCCAGGATAATCCCGAGTATTCCACTTGTAATCCGCTGTAATCAAAGTAATTTAGAGAAATCCCAGTATTTCGGAGCAATCCATTTCTAATTAAAAATAATCCACTTGAGATTCACTTCCATTTTGAAGTAATCTAGTTCTACTCCATAGTAATACCTTTAATCCAGAGTAATTCACATGTAATCCTGTGCAATTTAATTGCAATCCATTGCAATCTACTCGTAATCTGGTGTAATACACTTTGAATGCAATACAATCTACTTGTAATCGGTGGTATCAATTTCTAAGTTAGAGTAATCCAGTGAAATTTGGATCAATCTACTTGTAATCCAGCGTAATTGAAGTAATTAGGTGTATTGGCAATTTTCTGAAGTAATCTACTTGTAATTTAAAGTAAATCACTTGTAATTCACGCTTCTACATATCTACTTCGATGTAATCAACTTGTAATCTGGGATAATCAAATTATCATCCATTTACAATCTAGCGTAATCAAGATCTAATTCGAAGTAATTCACTTGTAAACTATAATCATTCACTTGTAATCCAAAGTAATCCATTTGTAATCAATATTTCATGTTCGTTAATCTTGTGCAATTCGGGGAATCCACTTGCCATTCGGTGTCATTCAAATAATTCCCATTACGCCCAGTATTCCGAAGTAATCCACTTTTAATATGAAATAATCTACTTATAATTCGAAGTAATCTACTTGTAACCCCGTGCAACCGACTTGATATATAAAATAATCATCTTGCAATCCACTTTAAATCTTAAGTATTCTACTTGTAATGTGCTATAATCCACTTGTAATTCAAAGTAATCCAATTTTCATCCAGAGTAATTTACTTGAAAATCAAAGTAATTAACTAGTAGCCTACTTCTGATCTGATGTAAGCTATTATCATCCAGAATATTCAACTTGTAATCCGATAAAATTAAAGAAATTTTGTAGTAATCTAGTTCTTATCCATGTTAATAAAATTGTGATTCTTTGTAATCAACATGTATTTCGAAGTAATCCACTTGCCATTAATTTCTAATCCGAAATAATTCCCGTTAAATGTAGAGTATCGGTGGAATCGACTTCGAAGTTGGATGAATCCAGTGTAATTTTGTGCAATCCACTTTTAATCAAGTGTAATTCATTTAATTAGGAGTAATACTAGTATTCCGAAGTAATCAACTTGAAACTTAAAGTAATTCACTTGTAATCCAAGGTTCTCCACACCTAATTCGGCATAATCCACTTGTAATGTGAAACAATCCACTTGTGATCCATTTACAATCTGGAGTGATTAAGATGTAATTTGAAATAATGCACTTGTAAACTACATTAAGTCACTTGTATTTTAATTTAATCTAATTCTAATTTATAATAATGCAGTTCTAATCGAAGGTAATCCATTTCTGCACTGCAATAATATATTTGCAATTCATAGCAATTTAGGCGATGATCCAAATAATTAACTTTTAATCTACTTGTAATCCGTTTCCAAGCTGAAATAATCCATCTGTGATCCGAATTAATCTACTTGTAATACGACTAAGTCCATTTGTAATTTAATGTGAGGCAATTATAATTCTATGTAATCCACTTCTAAGCTGCATTAATATAGTGCAATCCACTGTAATCCACCTATAATCTGCCATAATTAAAGTAATCCTAGTACATTGAAGTAATTCATGTGCAATGAAAATTAATAAACTTGTAATCAGAAGTCAACCAATTTTAATTCGTGGTAATCCACTTGTAATTTTGAGTAATTAATTTGTAATTCGAAGTAGGCGACTTCTAATTTCGAGTAATCCATTTTAAGCTGGATTAATACAACTCTAATCATCGGTAATCCACTTTTATTTCGCTTTAATCTACATCGTGTTTAGAACAATTCGTTTATACTCTACTTCTGATCTAAATTAATCCAGTCCTGAGCCGGAGTTATCCACTTGTAATCCAGTTAATTTTAAGTAATTTAGATAATGACCCAAGTAATTAACTTGTAATCAAGAGCAATCGAAATAATTCATAGTGATTGTAATAGGTAATCAAAATAGTTTTCAACCTTTTTGTTGAACATTTCCGTTTTTCTTTTTTTAATTGCTTGTTGAAAGATTCATAATTTCTGACCGTCCTGCAAGTGAAAGTCTGTTTCGCTTGATCGTCTAAAAGGATGAATTGTTGGACGTAATATTTTTACCACATAATCTAAAGGCAATCATACTGGTTTGGTCATAGAGCTTTTTCCGGAAAAAGTTCTCCAAATTTTTTTTTTGTAATTGAAAATGGACTGTTTTTGTGGCTTAAACCGGCAACATTCTGACTATTGTGTACATTGCGCAGCCGATGTTGCCGATTTCAGGCGCAGAAACAAACTCCATTTTCAATTACAAAAAAAAAAGAATATTTTTCGGAAAAAGCTTTCTGTCTAAACCGGTATCATTGCCTTTAGATTCTGTGGTAAAAATGTTACGTTCAAATATTCAATCTTTTAGACGTATAGTGGATCAAGCGAAACCTAGCCTCATTTGAAGCGCCTTAGGGCCTCCAGAAATATACAAAAATTTATATACAAGAAAATTACAAGAATAAGAATATTTTCAAGCAACTATTTTGAATTTTATTTATATTTATATTTATATTTA
>NC_046660.1:46227588-46235237 GCF_010883055.1 Belonocnema kinseyi
ATTTATATTTATACGCTACTTTTCTACATAGTTTATTTTTAAATTTCAACAAATTTAATTTGTTGGTCCACCCTGATGGATAATTTTTCTTTAAAAAAAATTAATATTGTATACAAAGACTTAATTCTAGTTTTATGGCGAAAATGTTTTCCCCAAGGAAATGTATCATATTATAATTGAACAACTGAAATTATAATTTATTTAAAATATGTCTCTGTTCGCAGTGGATGCTGTTTATGCAATGGCTCATGGGATTCACAATCTCATCGAGGACGTGTGTGTCGAAACCTACGAAACCGAGCATTATTTATGTGACAGTTTGAAACCTGCACCCCGAGGGCAACAACTTTTGCAGTACATCCGCAATGTCACTTTCGTGGGTAAGTGAAAAATACCATTATATAAAAAATACGAATTGAATCATTTAATTTTTTAATAATAACATTGAAATTTTTAAATATTTACAAAAATAGCGTGTGAATAACGCTTATTAAACCTTTATTATTTTGAATGCATCATTATAAAATTAAAATATATGCTTAAATTTAAAGTATTATGAAATATAACTAATTATAATATATTGAAATAAATATTGATCAGCTGCATTGTCTTTTTAACATTTTTTTCTTTAATTGTATATTTTACTTGATTTTTATTTATTTTATTCGAATTTTACTGTAATTTTCTTTTATTTTTTATTTAATTTTTAGTTTACTTTTGATTTTAATTTTAATTTTAATCGGATTACAGTCATTTGCAATTTTTATTTAAATAAAAAATTTCATCCCAGCAAGAATTAGAAACAAAGAAAAAAATTAATAACTTTTTTCAAATAATTCGATTTGCACTTTAAAATTCTTCAATTTTTAAGACTTACAATGGATAATTATTTAATTTTAGAGATAAGTAAATAAACATTTTTAAGCTTTGATGATTTTGAAAATCAATAGTTAAGTGTTCATAGTTCTTAATTATGAAAATTTACAATTGAAAACTCCAAGTTTCACGACCTGCAGTTTAAAATTCTTCAGTTTTAAAGGTGTGGAATTAAAAACTTTTTAACTTTACGGATGTGTAAATGAAAATTTCTTAAATTTTTATGATTTTTGAAATCACGATTCGAGTTTTCAATTCTAAATTTTACAAATTGAAGAAAATTCGAATTGAAATCGTCAAACTTACAGCTTGTTTATTTGTAAATTTACAACTTATATAATTCTTGATTAAAAATTTACAAAATATTATGCAATTTTTAAGATTTGGAACACTTTTTTTTAAATAGTTCAATTTTAAAGATTAGAAATTTAAGGTTCATCAACTTTTACGACTTGCTATATTAATTTATTTAATTTTGAAAACTTTCAATTCACAAATCTTGAATTTAAAAAATGTTCGAATGAACATTCTTGAATTTTTATAATTTTGTAAATGAATTGTCAAGTTTTCGATTAGAAATCTTCTGAATGCAACAGATTTCGAAAGTAAATCGTCAAAATTAAGGAATTTGTAATTGTAGTTCTTAAAACTTGCTTAATTTAAAATATAATTTGTAAAAATTAAAAGCTCTACATTTTGTGAGATTAATAATCTAAATCTTTGTAATTTTTAAGAGTTACAATTAAAAAAGTCATCAATTTTATAAATATATAAAAAAACCTATTAAATTTTCTTTATGTTCTACAGTTATAAAATTTAAATTAGTTTATTAGAAATAGATGATTTTTATGATTTTTAATTTAAAATACTTTAATGTTCACGACTTGCAATTTAAAATTCTTTTTTGTTGTAATGAATATTGTATTTCATATTATTTGCATTTCGAAATTAAAAACTGTGCAATTTAAGATCTGCAATTTTAAAGAGATACAGTTAATGATTCTTGGATTTTCAACGTACCAAATTTCTAAAAAATACAATTTTTAAGATTTGAAGTTTAAAGGCATGTTCTAAATTGCAGAAATTTCCAATTAAAAGCATGGAAATTACAGAATTTTTACATATTTGATTTAAAAAAATTAAAAGTTCTTAAATTTTGACATATTTACAATTCAAATTTAGACAATTTTAACGAGTTCATATAAATAATTCCTAAATTTTTAAAATATAAAATTTTTAATTATTCCACATATAATATATGCATATATTTAAAAGGTGTATACTTTAAAACATTTTTCTTTCAATAGTTCAATTTGGAAGATTTTAAATGGTACATTCTTTAATTTGAACGACTTGCAATTTAAAATTCTTCTATCAATAAATTTACAATTAAAAATTCTTTAATTTCGAAAATTTACAAATAAATTTGTTTAATTTTGAGAAGTCTGATGATCCTAAACATAAAAAGACAAGACATTTGAATTCTAAATCTTTTGAATTAAATTAATTTCGAATTTAAGTCATAAAAGTTACTAAATTGTAAATAAAAAGCTTAAAACTTGCATGATTTCTAATTGTCAGTTGGAAAAATTCCTTAATTTTAAAGATTTTCTGTTTAAAGTTCTACAGTTTGGAAAAGTTATGATGGATTTTGTAAGATTTCGAAATGACGTATACCAGTGAACTGTCAAACTGGGTGGTAGAAAAAAACCAAAAGAGAAAAGCAAGAAATAAGTGAAATAATGAATAAAATAATAAGTAAAATAATTAACAAAATCAATGATACGTAATTTTGAGCTTGATTTTCTGGACGTCACAGATGTTCCTCCACCCCATTTCTATTTTAGAAAATGTATTCGAGTTAATATTAGTTTAGGAATATGTCCAGTTCATACAGGTACTTGGACACGTAACCCTATTGGTACATGCCCATAATTCAATTTTAATTTAATTTAATTCAGGCTAATGTCGAAAGTTACATCCTTCAAATACAAAGCATAGCTAAATTAATTCTGATCCATACAATAAGCTGATTATAAACTTCAGCAACAGAATTTAATAACTTTCCCTCATTAAACATTTGCTTCTGACACACTAGAAATTCGTAACTATTGGAATTGTCAAGTGATCTGAATTATTGCCCGTGAGATAATATTTAAACCAATTAAAATTAATCAACTGATGAAAGCCTTTGTTTGCTTTATTCAGTGGCTTACAGAATGTCGCCCATATTAGGAGCCATTTTTTTCGTGGATTTATTTAGGGGTTATCCATAAATAACGGAAGACTTTTGAGGGGGGTGGGATATTATTGTTTACTTATCCTTTTGAGCCAAGTAGTTGAATTTTCAACCAAAAAATATAAATTCAGAAAAAAAGTTAATAATTTATATTTTAGCCAAGAAAAGATTTAATTTTTAATCAAAAATAGTTCAACTAAACCTCAATAGACGAGTTTCCAAAATTTATTTACAACTAAACAGTTTCATTTTTAAAAAGTGAAGATTAAATATCTACCAAAACAGATATATTTTTAAACAAAAAAGTTGAATTTCAAACAAGAGTTTAATTTTCAACCACCAAATATTTTTCAGTAAATAAAAATAACTTTAGCCAAAACAATACATCAATTGTTAAACAATTATTCAGACAAACAATGAAATCTTCAGCTTTTTATTTTCATTCAAAATACCGAATTTTCTACAAAAAAGCAGTTGAATCTTCAACCAGAAAAGATGAAATTCCTAAAAAAATATATAAAATTTCTATAAAATACTTAAATTTTGAACTAAGCATTGAAAGTTGTTGCAACAAAGTAAAAACTGAATTTTTAATCTACAAGGGTGAATTGTGCCCCAAGGAAGTTTGCAACCAAACTTGGAATAATTAAATTTTCGGTAAAGAAAACACTTTTTAGTAACAAAAAAATGAATTAATAGTTGAATCCTCAAACAAAATGGTACATTTTCAACAAATAAGATTATTTTTCTAACGAAATAAAAGAATTGTCAACAATATACTTTAATTTTCTACCAATAGTTGAATTTGCAAGTTAAAAAAGACCAATTTTCTACAAGACAGTTGAATTTTTTATTTGAGAATATATGAGTTTCTAACAAAGAAACAGCAATAAGTTTTTCACAAGGACTTGATTTTCCAAATGAAAAATAAATGCATTTTTAAGAAAAAATCTGATTGTTAATATTTAAACAAAAACGTTTTAATTTCAAATTAAAATTAGTAAATTAAAAAAAGACTAATTTTCAACCAAATATTTTGTATCCATGACCAAAACAAATTAACTTTTTAACCAAAAAGATTAATTTTTTAAAAAAAAAAGATTAACTTTCAACAAAATATGTAAACTGACAAACAAGTACTTAGATTTTCAACTAAAAATGTAAATTCTTAACCAAAAATAGAATAGTCAAATTTTCAGTTAAAAAAATTTATTTTCAGGATAAAGAACACGAATTTTTAAGAAAAGAGCTGAATTTTTAATCAAAGAAATGAATCTTGAATTTTTAAAAATTATTTTTCGAGAAGTTAGTTTAACTTTAAAACAACTAGTTAAATTTTTAACAAAAAAGATGAGTTTTTAACAAAATAATTGCATTTTCTACAAAATAATAAAAATGTCAACCAACGAGTATAGTTTTTAACCAACCGGGATGAATTACGAAACAAAAATGTAATGGTAGACTTTTCAAACAAACAAAAAATTTAGCGAAGAATATTTTGATTTTCTTATTGAGCTCTATCAATCCAGTTCAATTCATTAATCGAAAAAAATAAGTATTCTTTTTAAAAAGGTAGAAATAGTTTATGGGCTTCCTCTAATTTGTTAAATTAATATTACGTCTGAGTTGAACCAAATAAACTGTTTTCTTGGATATAAATTAAAATTTAGTCGAATCGAATTTTATAAGATTCAACTAAATATTTGACTTAAAAATAACTATTTTTTGTTAAATCTAACAAATGCTCTATCTGTCCAAATATTTGATCAACAAAAAATTTTAGTTTATTTCATCAAATTTGTTGCTGCCCATACAATAACGTTAGTCGATGGTTGAAAAAAAATTGTTGATTCAGACAAATCGTGTTCTAAGTTTCTATTAGAATTTATTTTAAAGGAACTTTAAGAAAATATTTGTGACTTCAAAAGTAATCTAGATAATATTTTAAAAAGTAACTGGTAACGTAGCTTAGTTATTATTCTTGCAGAAACATTTGTATATAATCTCATGGGTCAGCTATGGGTAGAAAATCATTCTCCTTTGGTCAATAAATCAACTTTTTTTTTAATCCGTGTTTTTGGTTAAAAATTCAAATACTTTGTTAGAAAATTTAACTATTTGTTTGAAATGTAACTTTTTTGTTGATAATTCATTTTTTCGGGCTTAAAATGTAACTGTTTTGTAGAAAATTCATTTCTTTGATTCGAAAATTCAACAATATAATGAAAATTTTTTTTCTGTTTTGGTTTGAAGTTTGGTTTTTTGATTTCAAAATTTCTCTCTTTTGTTAAAAAAATCGAATTTTGTGGTCATGAATATAAAGCTATTTAATTTCAAATCAAAATATTATTTTTGTTGAAATAATATCAACTATTATATTTTCCTTTGAAAATTCATCAATTTGGATTGAGAATTAATGCATTTAGGTAAAAATTCGACTATTTTTTTTATTTGAAAATTTACTCTTTCGTTGGAAATTCATATTTTCGACTCGAAAATACAATTCCTTTTACAACGTTCGATTTTTCAGTTTTCAAATTCAAGAATTTAGTGGGAATTTTGTTTCCTTTTCAGTTCAAAATTTGGGGTTTCCATCTCAAAATTAATCTATTTTGTTAAAAAAATCTAGTTCATTTTGAATGAAAACTCACCTATTTTGTTAAAAATTCTTTTCTTTTTTGTTTGAATCCAACCGTGCTTTATTTCAATCAAAATTTTTTCTGATCGTAATAATATCAACTATTATATTTTTAGTTCAGAATTCATCTACTTTGTTGAAAGACAATTTTTTCTTGAAAATTCATATTTACCGAACATTTTTGGTACAAATTCTAATTTTTTGTCAAAAGTGTTGATTTTGTTCGAGAAATTTATTATTTTTTGACAAAGAAATTTCTGAAGGGGGTTTAGCTATTTTTTGAAAATTTGTCTTTTTTGTTAAAAATTTAACTACTTAGTTGAAAATTGATCTAGTTGGTAAAAAATTCAGTTGTATCTTTAAAGATTCGTTCTTGTTGCCCTACAAGATGATTATAACAACTGTTTGGATTTTCTTGAAAAATCGAAAATTTAAATTTTGATAGTACAAACAATAATGAAAAATGGAAAACTCCATTTTGCAGTCAAACTATGTAAGATACGAAAAAAGATGAATAAACTAAAATTATGATGCTAAAAAAGATCTCCAAATTTTTTAATAATCACTTCTTGATAAAACGCGTAGTTTTTGTTTTATTCGTGAAAAAAAACATTGAGTATAAAAAATTAAATTTTTAGAAAAACGACACAAGTTACGAAAAAAAATATGTAACAAAAATTATTTACTGGAAAAAGAGATTCAAATTTGTTAATAATCACTTCTTGATGGTTAACCCGAAAAGCTACAAATTTGTTATAAATCACTTTTTGATAGGATGCCCCTGGTTTTGGTGTGAATCATAAAAATGACATTAAAAATAAAGATGAAAAATTTATAAAAAAAGGAAAAAATGCACGAAAACGAATTGATAGACGAATTCTGTACACCGAAAAAATAGATACGAATATGTTATAATTTATTACATTCTCATCATTTATGATTGAGCAGGTAGTATTGGAATTGTCCAAAATTTGTAGCATACTTTGATTTATCAAAAAAATAAAAATAAAAATAATAATATGAAAAAAGGATTGTAGTTTTTTAATTATTTCAAGGTAGTTCAGAAATTATAAATTTACAAAAGTCTATCAAAAATCGAGCGCATAGTGCGAGGTGTCACGATGAGAATGTGTACCTCAAAGCCACCAGAGCTTTGAGCAATTTAATCTTTAAATATACCTAATTAAGTAGGAAAATCCTATTTGAACTAATGTCTGTTTCTTTTTAAATTAAATTTTTTTAAATTCTCATCCCACTTAGTTTGATTTTTAAATTAAATAAGTGAAAAAAAAACTTTTAACTTGAAGTTACTTTATCTAGTAAGTGTTACTAGTCATAGCTACAAATAACGTAACTGTAACTACTCAATCAAAAAGAAAGTAACTTAACCAACACTGGTGATAATCAATCAAAATTGCAAAGTGCATTTTACTTTTCACCTCAGCTTGATTAATTATCATCGTCCTCCGTCTTTTGTTCTCCCATAAAAATTGCAACACCACTGGGAAGAAAGGGTAGACTCGTTAATTTCATACTCTTCTTTTCTTCAGTCTCGTTTTCACCATCATGAGCTCCCAACATGATAAATGTTTAAACGACAGTTACATCCAGAAATGTCTTCTCCAGAGGAAAATGTACTCCAGTCAATATTATAGATACTTCGCATTTTCTAAGAAGAGAACTCTCAAAAACATCAAATATTGACTTAGTCAATATTACCACTTACCTCTACCAAACTCTAATTTCATGAAAAGCAAACAGCCTAAGCCACTTTTGCTCGAGCGAGCATGTCCTATTGGTTTTGAGAGAGAGAGCTGTTATAACTTTTTTTAAATAAAAACATTTTCTGAGGGAATTTCCATTTAATAAAATTTAAAAAAATTTAAATTGAAAAGA